>NC_025994.2:127383867-127386159 GCF_000442705.2 Elaeis guineensis
TTCGATAACTTGCGCAGCCCGAAAGTAGAATGTGTCCCGACTTTAGGTCGGCTTCCGATAGTCGAAGTCGTCAGTCGGGTGCATCTGTTGAGTCGGGAGCCGACCGAACCTGGTAAAGGTTCGGTAGTCGGGCTTCCGTAGATGCGTTTAGTCGGTCGTCGTCCGGCGCAGTGTCGGGGGAACGATAGTAAGTCGGGTCCCCATACTCTTGCGTCGGGTTCTGTGTCTTCCGACATACGGTAGCAAGCCGAATGTCGTTCAGCCGGCCGTAGGTCGGTCGGCAAGTCGTGGATGCGACTAAGGTCGCGTCGTGTGATAGACGGTGGTAAGCCGAATATCCCTCGACCGGCCGTAGCCTGGTCGGAAGTCGCGACAGTCGCGTGGGCTTTTAGCCTTTCTTCGGTCGGGGCCCGATCGGCCTGTCGGCCGATGGTTGCCCGAAAATTCGACCGTAGAAGGAGTATGAACTCCCGTCGCAACAGATGCATCGGCCTTTGTCAGGGCGGATGTGTTGCCGAAAGTCGAAGGAGTGAACTCCCGTTCATAAGAGTCCGTCGGCCCTTGTGAGGGTCCGACGATCGTCGAAGGAGTGTTAACTCCCGTCATTGTAGATGCATCGGTCCTTGTAAGGTCCAATGCGTTACCGATGAGGTCGTCGGTTTTAGGTGGATGCTAGGTCCACGTCGATACGTCGGGGCTGAGCACCGATCATTAGTCGAAGAGTTAAACTCCGAACTTTCAAACTGAACTTGTATTCCGACTTTGAATTACAAAATTCACTGGTAATACAGCTTCAAGTTGTCGGCGTTCCAAGTCCGGGGAATGGGCTTCCCCTCAAGGGTCTCCAGCCGATAGGCCTCGGCCCGAAGGTGTCTGCAACCTTGTAGGGTCCTTCCCAGTTGGGAGCCAGCTTCCCTTGGTCCAAGGGCTTCGACACTTCTGCCTTCCTCAAGACCAGGTCGCCAGGCCTGAAAAGCTTTGGTCTGACCTTGGCGTTGTAGTACCGGGCGACCCTCTGTCGGTATGAAGCCATTCGGATTTGAGCCTCATCTCGAGCTCGGGGAGGAGGTCTAGGTCGGCCCTCCGACTCTCGGAGTTGTCTGGCTCTTGGTACTGCTCGACCCTTGAAGATGGCAGGCCAATCTCGAGCGGGATCATAGCCTCTGTCCCGTAGGCCAAACTGAACGGCGACTCCCCGGTCGGGACGGGGGGGTCGTTCGGTAAGCCCACAGAACGGAGCCCAGCTCGTCGACCCAGAGACCTTTGGCTTCATTCAGTCGGGTCTTGAGTCCATGGAGCAAGGTTCGGTTGGTCACCTCAACCTCACCGTTGGACTGTGGGTGCCCGACTGAAGTTATCGGTGCGGATGTGGAACCTGGCGCAGAAGTCTGAAGTCTTGGTTGTCGAATTGCCGTCCGTTGTCGGTGATGATGGTGTGCGGCAATCCGAACCTGAAGATGATGGACTTTTGGATGAAGTCCTCCATCTTCCGCTCGGTGATCTGCGCCAAGGGCTCGGCCTCGACCCACTTCGTGAAGTAGTCGATGGCGACAACGATGAACTTCCTCTGGCCCGACGCGGTGGGAACGGACCGAGAATGTCGACTCCCCACTGGCGAAGGGCCACGGAGCGACAATGGGAGCGATTTGGCTGGCCGGTTGGTGCTGAATATTGGCATACTTTTGGCATGGCTCGCACCTCCGGACCAACTCTGCCGCATCCTTCTTCATGGTCGGCCAGTAGTAGCCTTGTCGCAGGACCTTGAAGGCTAGGACTTGCCCCCCAAGTGATTCCCAAAATTCCTTCGTGAACCTCTCGGAGAGCGTAGTCGGCGTCGGTCGGCCCCAAGCACCTGAGCAAAGGGAGGGAAAACGACCTTTTGTAGAGTCGGCCGTCCATGATCACATATTGCGAGGCCGACCATCGGAGTCGCTTGGCCTCCGCGGGATCTTCGGGACTGATCCCGTCGGTCAGGTACCGGACGATCGGGTCCATCCAACTTGGTTCGGACGTTAGCTGCTGCACTTCTTCGACCCGATCGATGCTCGGCTGCTGGAGGTTTTCGACGAACGTCCGACCCAAAGAGTCATAGGCCGACGTTGCCAATCTGGAGAGAGCGTCGGCACGGGCGTTCTCCGTCCTGGGGATGTGGGAGATCTCGAAATACTCGAGGCGTGCCACGAGGTCCTTCACTTTCTGAAGGTACTTGATCATGGTCGGATCTCGCGCCTCGAAGTCCCTTGACCTGCCCCACGATCAGCTGAGAGTCGGAGAATGCCGGAGGGCAGTCGA
>NC_025994.2:127386259-127461259 GCF_000442705.2 Elaeis guineensis
AATACAAGTTGGATTAACTCAATTAAATGCAAAACTATACAAAATCCATCAACAATTCAAAAGTATTACTTTGTATACTTTCTTTTGCTGAATGAAATACTAACTCACACCCAATGTCAAGATCCAAGTTAAAATCTTGAAGTTGATGAATGGTTGCTTTTATTTTGCTTTGCATCTTGAGCTGTAACGCATTCCATTGCTATGTTCTGTTTAACCCAGTAATAATGTTGTTCAATGTTTAACTCGTATAGCAGAGAGTTTCAAATGTAGTGCATTCAGATGTTTAATCTAACCAGTAGGCAGTGTCATGCTAGTTCGGTTTTATTAAAGTTGCTACATGAACCTAATGGCTCAAACAATTCATTGAGATGTTTATAAGTTGCCGTATTCATCTTGCATGTATTAGAGGGGATCAAGAGGAAGGAGTAAGTAGTCATGCATGCACATTCACCACATTTGGAAACACAACAGAAAAATCTCCAGCACACTATACATAACATGGAAAAATGACTCAAGGATATCAAAAGAGGGCATGATGGGAAGCGACCATGAGTTGTCTAACAAGATGTCAGATTATATGTTATGAAATGCAGAATTTTTTCTAACAAGCAGAAAAACTCTGAAACAAGGGTTAACAAAAGAATAAAGGCGTCACAAAAGCACAGAAAGTATCGAAAACACTAAAGCACGGAGGCACAAACCTTCCATGGCTTCTAATTATCACCAAAATGACCCACCAATAATATAATTCATCCAATTAATTCCAAGAAACTTTTCCTCTTAAACAAACTGTATACTACTACATACATCCATCTCAAATGCTTCAAACTGAAGACTAATTTCATAACTTCCAAATCAACACATCCGGGAATTGGGTGTGTGGAGTTGCTACCTCCAAATACTGTACTCTATTACAACAATACTGTAACTATTACTGTTCCTACAATAGAACATCCCCCTCAGATTGTTTGCTGATAGAATTCCTGCACAGCTATTCCTTGAAATAAAATAAGTTAAACATACAGTCTAACAAAAGAACAGTAATGGCAAAGAAAATATAGTCAGTGCAACATCCTGAACAAATGTATGCGGATTGAATTGTGCCTGTATTAAAGTATGCAAACATATTTTGAAATGGTTTTTGTTGTTTATGATGTTCTAGTTTGGAAATACTGCATGTATTGCTTCTCAGATTTTAAATAATTCAAGTAATATATAAAATGAAATGCTTCTTGAATATCAGATGCCTTTTTTGAGCATTTATAAGTTTTCATTTTCTGAGTTCTGTAAAGTATTCCAAGCATGCATACTTTGTTTCGAAAGATCTTGTTGAATTCTTCTAGATCTAAACCCATGCAATTTTTTAAGTTTATGTTATACTATTTGAGTAAGCCATCCACAAAAATGGAACAGAATATTCCAAAAAAGGCCAACATGCTTGAGGTAACAATTGCCTTAGTTTGTGGGTGCCTGTGACTGGACACAGAAAACCAGAATTAGCAAGTTATGAAAGTGAGCATAAATCTACCGAGTATGTCTTGATTTTTTTTTTTTAAAAAAAAAAAATCACAATCTACATAACATTGGATGTGACCATCAACTTCTTATACAGTGCAATCAATTTTCATGTGGTGAGTCATACATCAAAGGTCCACAGCTAGTCTGAAAGAAGTGACGAGAAATGGAAGACACCACTTATCACCTTATACTGTCTAATTTTTGTCAAAATATGATGAAAATGCTGCAAGAATGTCTGAAGTGTATAATAGATGACAAACACTCCCATCATCCTGTCCCGATGGCAAGCTTTATGAGCTACCAACTTTGGCCCAGAAAAATGCATGAAGAATATGAAATATATCCTCAATATTGAGTACATAATGTCAGATTCTATGGATGACATCAAAGTACTCCAAAATTGATCTAATAGATCAGAATAAAAGATAACAGCTGAACACAAAGGAGCTGCTTATACGTAAGAGATTCTGAATCAATTGACCAATAAAACATACCAAAAGAAAAGGGGGAAAACAAATTGAAAATGCAAGCCTCAGCATGAAACATAGAACAACAGGCATATGTTCGAATATGACGGTTCCTGATGCCCTCATCAACCACATACATCTTTGAACCTGTTCATTCTTATCGGAAAAAGAACATATTATGCATCACGATGAGCTGCAACCCTTTCTCTAGAGAACAAACTCAAACAGACAAGCACTGGTACATGCATGCATGAGTGCGCTCCCAAAACCCAATCACAAGAGAACTGAAAGATGATGCATTCAATTGTCCATCTTACCAAAGCTACGATAGTCCCCTTTGGCCTAGGAAATTTTGTTGCTTTATGAAAGTTATATCATACAAAAAGTCTACTAATGTTAATTGGAATAAAATATGAATATTCACATAATCCCGGCTGATTGGTTCATGGTAGCAACCCACAACCCCATCCAAAAAGAAAAACCCCAAACCACCAATGGAACCAAATGGGGGACAAGCGGAGCGGGGATAGAATCTTGGTTCTGAAGCCCTATAGGGGCAGCAATATTGTGCCTGTGCTTTCAGTGCTGAACCTTCCAAACATAAGAATGGAATGATTTTTCATTGCTTCTAGTCTTCTCTTTTGATTACACTAAGATTTTGCGCCAATCAAGATTCGCTATCTTGATATCAGACCCTGTATTAGTACCATCCTATTACAATGTTGGTATATGATATGGCACAAAATGGTGAGACATACCAAGTGTTGGTATGGTATGAGATTACGTACTAGTTCGATACTGATATGATACTGTATGCTTGATATGGTATTGTACATTACCAACCGGTATGGCAAACCTGGCGCCAATATTCAATAATTCAAAAATACATGAAACAAATGCTTATTGTGATATCATGTAAATTTGGATGCAATTCCACAACATATGCTCTCATTTGCTGAGTTATGTTTCGATGTGTTCAGCACCTACAACCATTGCTTCTAAACTCCTGTTATCTTAAGATTGTTTGGACTTAAGACCACAACTTTTAAGATTGTCTGCAATCCGTGATCAGATTTGTTATAAACTTTAAGCCTAAAAATACAGTTCGCCATTGCCTTAGTTTATAGATGCTTGTGACATGCACACAATATAAGCAAGTTATGAAATTTAAAGATATAAGTAGCTTGGAACTGGAAAAAGGTTTTGGGAAATAAAATATTGATATGTATATCATGGGTTCATTTATGGATCTTGGTTTAATTTTCCCCAGTAGATCATATATCCCAGTTATGCAGCTAGCCTGAAATGGAAGTGACAAAGATATAGAAGATACCAACTTTACATCATATGCTGACTTAATGTCTCAAAATCAGCTGAAATTGTTTCCATAACATCCAAACCGTAAACTAGGTGACAACCCCATCACAATCTTGGCCCTGCAGCAAGCTATATAAGCATTCCAACTTTGGCCCTGAAAGTGCATGGGGAATATCAAATATGTCCTCAAGACGGAATACTTTTACAGTATCAAATTCGCTAAGCATAGAAGCACATTGGATCACAACAAGAGGCCTCTTCTAAAGAAAGTTCAAATTAAAGCAACTTAATAAAACTGAGGCGGTAAAAGAAAGAAAACAAATTATGATTGCAATCCTGAGCATGAACCCTTAGGATTTTAACTCCAATATGAACCATATAATGTTATGCACATATTCAGATAATGAGGGCTCAAAATGCCTTGGCAACCAGCATTTCTTTGAAACTGCCAAATTCTTGTATGAGAAACACAACTGAATTGGAAAAGCTCAGCCTCTCCACTAAGAATACAAATTAGTCACCCATCAACTGTTATGTAAATGTGCATGATTGGTTGATTGTCCATCTTGACAAGCTTGATGAGAGCAAGCAGGTAAGCAAATGCCTCCTTTAGGCAATAAACTTAAATAGCATCAACCAAATCCATGTAAAAAAATTTAAATAAATTGTTAACAATTTGCTGAAGACCATCACTTTAGAAATTGGTTCGTCATTCCACTATACAATAAGGATGGATAATTAGAAGGTATAACAACTACACAACTAACACAGATTGAGCCAGGAGACCTTCAATGCTAAAATATTCCACTGCTTTATGAAAAGTAGTATCATACAAGAAAAAATAACTCGCCACAGAAATTTACTGTTGCATCATCAAAACCTGAATACCATGTACACATTAATGCCTGCTTTACAGTGCCATGGAGGAATTAAGGCAGAAGTAGTAGAAAGTAAAGTGTAAGGGACCCTACAATGAGCTAAAAAAAGTGTTCTGAGAACTATGATGAATATCTGTTTTGGCAGATGCAAGATACCTTAGCTCTAATAGATGTTCATCATTTGATATGTGCAGCATAAGGCGGAGGTTAGTCATCAATGCTTCCTTTTCCCAACTTAAGGGCCCAGATGCATATAATGCCAACATGGTGGAATGATAAGCATGTAACTCTAAATGATGAATTTCTTCTTCCAGTGCCTTTTTTGCATGAAGAGGAATCTCTTCCTGATACACAAGAAGAATCAGCGTCATCAAAATGATTATCAAACCTTGGGGTGGGCTTGCAATAGGATAGTGGAAAGACCTATACAGACTTTTGCTAGGACTACAACTACCAACAGAAGATGAAACACTCTCAGCATCATTAGGACCTACACTTCCTATGAAACGATAGCCAACATCAGCTAGTGGTTTTTGCTTGTCTGAGCCCATTTCATAAATTCGGTGGTTTAAGGAAGCATGCATGTATTTTTCACCAAGCATTTTACGTGGTGAAGCAACAGCATCTACCTTTTCTAGTAATTGAGATGAATGCTTCCAATGATTTGTTGATGCTTTCCTTCTTTCTGGACTGCTCTCATCTTTCTGTTGGTTCCAGTGCAGTATCAACTGGGAGTGATCTTTTCTTCATGCTTCTTGAAGTGGGTTCTGCATATCCATTATTATTTTCGACACAAATTTGCTCATCTACCCCATATTTCTCCAACTCTATGCAGGACTGGGGTAATTGGGAACTGAACTTTACAATTTGGTCTGGCTGTTCATAAGTCCATCATTACATCTTCCGGATTCCTGCAAGCAAGTGCGAACAATTAGACAATAGAAACGAATAAGAAGGCAAAAAAAAAAAAAAAAAAATTGACAGCTATCTTAAACATCAAATAAGTCAATTACAAATGTTTTCATGATGACTCTAAACTGAAATCAGGACTCAGAAGCAATTAAATAAGCCAATTAAAGCAATAAGAGTAACAAAGCATAGAAAGTCAAATGTAACTACTCCAGTAAAAAGGTAAATCTAATGATGTTTCAAAGGGGGAAAAACAGCATGCTCTTAAAGCATCACAGCAAAATGACTGTTCATCCTTGAAAAAGAATCTAATATTAAAACAGGATTTTATGATGCTACCTTCTGATCACAACCATTTGTTGTCCTGCCAAGATTGTCGCACCCTGAGATCCGATATATGGACTCTGAATTCCCTGAAGGATCCAAGGAGTCTTACAAAATAGAAATCCCTAGCACAACCTTTGACACTTCTGCAAGCTTCCACGAGTTGTTGTCAAAGACCTCAACAATGTCACCAGCAACCAGCTCCTCGGCACTTAACAGGAGGAGGACGTGGCCTGATAGCCTTTCTTGGTACTCTTTCCACAGCACCATCCATGTCTGGCAAATATTGATCGTACCTACACTGTAGGTATGCCCATTCCCAGAGATGATCTCGGCACACCACCAGGAGCCTGAGGGCACTTCCCTCTTGTTCAATACTCACCTTACTCCTTTTTGAACCTCAAGAGCGCCATGATGTCAAAATCCAGATTTCTAAATCCTGGTGGAAGGAAATCGCAAATGAGATCCAATTGCTAACTCTGAAGCAAGATCATGACCTATAATTGGATCACAAAACATCAACTGAAGATTATCAAGACGCACATAAAAAAGAAAAAGAAGAGAATATAAACATGATGTCAATTGCATTGACAACTACTGCAGAATCTTGATGAGAACCATACAGAAGAACGCATCAACTGAAGCAGATGGCAATGAAAGAAGCCACAAATCTTTCACCATAAACTAATTAGTACACAGGGAAAAAACATTGGTCTACCGAGGAAAACACAAAAATCAAGAAACTAATTGTATACAGACAAGTCATACAGACCAATAATTGGTTAAATCATCATCCCATGATCGAAAGCATCATCGATCATCAAAGTTTCAATTTCTCAGATTAACAGCATAAAATATCTATTTCAGAAGATGATCGCAAGAGTTGTGTGCACTGATACTCTTCAAGACCCTTGTAATAATCCAAACCCTAGCCAAGATAGATTTCTCATAAAATCTTATAGTAGCCGATACTCAGGAGATAATCAAATGAAAAATAAATATATAATTATACAAAAAATTACAAGTAAAAATTGAAAACGTATTTAAAAAATCGCGGATCGTCGAAGCATGCAATAGAAAATAAGAGACGAAAACTCGATTTCATCCGCTAGATTCAACGTCGAATCCAAAACTTAGAAATTCTTATCAAAAAGGAACGCCAAATTTCGGTTGAGATTTAGAAAAACTCCACTGACCTCTCTCGACGAAGACGGCGACGAAGAAACTCAAAAGATCGATCGAACGGAAGAACGGAGAAGGAGATAATTCTTTTCTTTCTCTCCTTTCTCTCCAAGCGTCCTCCCCTTCCGTTTCCTCCTCTCCCTTCCAGGGAGTAATTTTTAGTCGGGGATTTAAAAGGGGTTACGGAAATTATGAAACGGAATTGAAGAAGCTATCAAATTCGACAATCTGCGTCTGGTCAAGTCCGGGAGTCTTGCGCGAACTGAGAACGGTCCGTCAATGTCAGCCGTCCGATCTGTACGTTAATTGTTTCTTTCCTTGATATAGGGTGACGGTATCATCTACGGTGGGGAATAATGAAACAGTCGAGATGAGTTATTTCGGGCACTTCGGTAGTTTTCTCGAACGCGTTTGTTGGTTCGGTTCATCTGAGTTGGAGATCATCGGATACTGCAATCATGGATAATGAGAGGAAGAAGATGTGATTAAAATTACAGAACCAACCAGAACTCTCTTTCAATCATAATTATTTCGTATTCGATTTTAAATGTTTGTTTTTTTTCAAGGTTTCGACTAGATTTTTTTTATGTCATCTCTCGAATGTTGATTTTTTCCTTTTTCTTTCTATCCATACGTTTGACATCGCTTCCTTGTGTAGGCGGGTGTTTGTTGTGATGTGGGCGAGAAGGAATAGGAGAATCATGCGGCGGGTGGACAGAGGTGAGATAGCTTGACCAATTTGGAATCGATCATGTTCGGTGGCTCACTTGGTGTCTCCACATCATGGATTTCCACCACCACGTCTTTACTTCAATGGCTCTGTAGAACCCCCCCCACTCCCAAAAAAAGGGCCTGTCCCACAACTCTAAGCCTATATGATCCGCTACATAGCAACTACTTTGTTAGTGTCTTTGAAAAACATGCCTAAAATGAGGTGATGCTTGATTTATCTTTGGGATATTTAGAAGCTGTTCTCTATGTTCTCCCAATAGATGGTTGATAGAATTACGACTATACGTTTCTCATAAGAAATTATAAAAGGTGGACTGGGATGGGGTATTATTGTAGGGCAAGCACGGACTGGAGACCTTGTAGGCGAGCAACGCCCATTTTTCCTGGCTGTGCTGCGCCATGTTCTTCTTCTCCATTGCCGCTGGCACAAGCAGTCTGGCTCCAGGCTGATGTGTATGAGGTGATGCCATGTCAGCTAAATCATCTCCAAAATGCATTAAGTAATGATAGATTGCTTATAATCATCTCGGATAAAGATGGTAAAATCAAACTGACCTGATGAGTATGCATTCTACCCAAATCCGATCAAATCCGAAAAATAGGGTTTGATCGGATTTGAATTCGAGTTTGGATAAAATTCGAAAACTATAGTACGGATATAAGTAGGGTATGGGTAGTATGTTTTCTACCCAAATTCGAATCCAAACCTATGGGTATGGATAATATCTGAACTCATATCCGAATATATATGTTCATAATTCTGTTTTGATAATTCTGTTTTGATTGATAATATGTATAAAATTGTTTTGGTTATTTATATGTTTTATGTTGAATTGTAATTCTATTTCTATGTTTGATTTCTATAAATCTGGACTTATAAATTATGTTTTATGTTAAATTGATAATTTTATTTTGATTGATAATATGCATAAAATTATTTTAATGATTTATTTTTTTTTGAATATGGGATAAGCATGGGACGGATATGGGTTGGATATGGGAAAATGGGTTATCCATGGGTATCCCCGAATCTATTGGGTATGGGGATGGATAGTTCTTTTTTTATCCGATCGGATATCGGGTGGAGTTTGAATATAAGATATTACATTCGGATTTGGAGATGGATAGTACAATATCTAATCCAAACCCTACCCATTGTCATTCCTAATCTCAGATATATTGGATCCAATAAAAAAGAAAAATACTCTCACCTGCACTGCGCATACCCTCAAACAAATTAACCATGATGAAGCATATATGGAACAAAAAACAGTGGTAGAATCACCGAACCTTATTAATATAATGGTTGAGAAAATCAAAATTCAAGACTAATTTCATCATACCAGAGTTTTTGCAGTGCACCTAATAATATCTCAGCGTAAGAGAGAAAAAATGCGCCACCATATACCATTATGATTGCATATGCCGTCCTAGTTGAGTAATATCATGATGCAAGCTTGAATGTCGACTTAAATAAGTATGTTGAGTTTTAAGCAACAGCTCTCAACTAAAATTATAGCCAATACTGGCGACCTAGTGCTGGCATTCAAATGAACTAAAAGGTAAAGAGAAAAAATAAAGTAGAGAAGAATACATGGTAAACTCTACACACGCCTTCCTCTTTACTTTTCTTTTCAGTATTATTTATTCTCTTAATTATTAATAATAATATAGCTTTTGTAATCATCTGAATCATCTATTAACTACGTCTCGACTCGTTCTACGAGTTTGTTGCGGCCAATCGCCTCGTCGTCCGATCGCCGGGGAGCGTGCACCTGCAAAAGGAAGTCCGCACTGACCGGAGGCGGCTCCGATGGGGACCCTCCGACGGTC
The DNA here is from genome assembly GCF_000442705.2 of Elaeis guineensis. Lineage (NCBI taxonomy): Eukaryota > Viridiplantae > Streptophyta > Magnoliopsida > Arecales > Arecaceae > Elaeis > Elaeis guineensis. Next base: position 127,395,420 of record NC_025994.2, read on the forward strand.
AAGTCAGAGAGGTGACTGGGCAACAGTGAAATGTAGACAGAAAGCTCTGAGAGAGAGAGGGAAAGAGGAGCGAGCCTGCGTATGTGGGCGAGACGGGCGGATCGATCCCTGGCACTGTTGCCTCCCCCGGTATATATAGTGGAGCACAGTATGGCGCCGTCATTAATGGCGCGGACAAGTGAGGAACTGTCAACTCACTGTGGACTGTCAGAGCCGCCGTGAAAACGTCATGTTGCCGTGTGGCTGTCCAATCACCAGGGTTGACTATGCCCTGTGCGGGACAATGCCCCTAGGTAGCCATGCCGCATGTCCGTGTCAGAGCTGACAACGTCTGGCGGCTGTACGGTGGTTGGAGGAGCCGACCGACCCTAGGTCGGTAGCCAACTGAGTGGTGTCGGGCCCCTCCATTGGTCGGCGAGCATCATGTGAGTCGGCCATCAGTCCACTGGGTTCAGTCGGTCGGGATGGATACGCCCGACATATCCCCGGTCGGCGATGGGTTGTTGAATGGCCGGTGATGGCATCCGTCAGTTGGTCGCCCCGACCGACGATCGGTCGGGTTCTCGCCCAGTCGGAGTCGGTCGATCCGTCAGTCGGTCGGGCCGTCGGTCGGTCGGTCCGCCAGTCGGTCGGGCCGTCGGTCGGTCGGTCCGCCAGTCGGTCGGGCCGTCGGTCGGTCGGTCCGCCAGTCGGTCGGGCCGTCGGTGGGTATCCCCAACAGTTGCCCCCCTCCGCTCCTAAGTCGGGTGGTGAGCTGGCCGATGCTTTCATTCGAGCAGCAATCCCGGACGACTGGGAGCGGATTTGTCGTATGTGTAGATCCGACCGTACCGCCGGATGATCCGGTGTCAGACGCCTCATGAACGCCAAGCGATCCGGACGTCTAGTCGGTGTCAGAAGTCACGTCGGTGTCAGGTGTCAGACGCCACGTCTTGTCGTCGCCAGACGTTACGTCGGTGTCAGAAGATCGGGCGTCGGACGATACGGCGTCAGACGATCGGATATTCGGCGCCGATCGCGGGAGAGTGGGCTGCTGTCGGGCGTCCCATCGGGAACGCGAATCGGCGCGGGCGCGTGAATGCGGAGCCGCTCCCCGCGTGCCGCGTGTCAAGGTGGTTGGCCGGCGCCCCCTCCGGCATTTAATGTGGGCGGTGCGGCCGTCCCGGGACGGGGCGCGCCGACTCGTCCGCCAACCGGCGGGCGCCACGCGTCGCGCATCTGCAGGTCTTCGGTCGGCGCGGAAGCATCTCGGCCGTCGGTCGGCCCTATATATATAGGACCTCCCGGACCCCTGACCCACACTTGCAACATTTCGCTGGGGAAACTCTGTCCGGGCGATTTCTCAGTCGTCGCGGGCAGAGCTCTTCTTCGCTTGCGGAGGGTCCATCTGGTTCGTGGTCCCCTCTTCTCCTTCTTCTTCCCTTTCTTCTCTTTCTTTTCTTTCTTTTCTTTCGGTTCCGGCATAATGACCAGGAATCCGACCCAGGGAGCTCGGTCGGGGAACCCGACCGACGACTCCCGATCGGCTCCGAAAGATGAGGCCTCCTCGCTTTTGGGGCCGAACGTCGATCGGCTTCGGGAGCACTATCGCATCCCGGAGCAGTTTCGACTCTCCGCTCCAGGGGCCGGTGGTCGGGTCAACAACCCTCCGCCTGGTGATCTGGCGTTGTACGTTGAAGACCTTCGTGCGGATCTTCGACTTCCGATTCCGGAGTTCGTCCGGAATCTACTTGATTACTACGGACTCTGTCCGGCGCAACTGGCGCCGAACTCTGTTCGTTTAATCATTTCTTTCGCACTGTTGTGTCAACTCTTGCCGACCAACCCCCGTGTCTCACTCTTCCGGGCGTTTTTTGTGCTCCGACCCCACCCTAAAGCCCGAGGGTGGTGGCTCTTCAACCCCCGAAAGGGTCTTGCTTTCATCACCGGTCTTCCATCGTCCATTTATGGGTGGAAGAACCAATTCTTCTTTGTTTCCTCCTCTTCTCCTTGGGGCTTTTCTTCTCGTTGGGGTGTACCCCGAACCGAGGCCAATGACAACAGTCGGATGGAAGCAGACGATCGGGAGGACTTCCACCGACTGAAGGATATGTCGGTACCGAAGCAGAGGGAGCTTGTTACCGAACAAGCTCTCTATGACACCGGCTTGAGTCTGGTCCCCCGAATAGGTATCGCCCGATCCCCCGACCTTTCTTTTTGTTCATCTTTTGGTCGGCTTTTGGTCCAGCCTTTAACGTTCTTGTCGGTATTGCAGGGACACCACGAGGATGAGGCCGACAGACGCCGAGATTCGGCGGTTTGCCACGAGGAAGAGGCCAGCGTCGGGGGCCGGTCCTTCACGCCCTGCAAAGAAACCAGCCCCAGCCCCGCCGACCGTCGAGGCGTCGGCAACCGACCAGTCGGAGCCGGTCATTGCCCTCGCGGCTCCGACGGTCCAAGCTGAGGAGAGGCCGACTGAGGAGGCGGCCGAAGGAATATCGGCGGCTTCGCCGGTGCGGGTGGAGCCGGATGGTGTTCGGAAAACCGAGCATCGTCCGGCGGCGTCCGTTGGAGCAACGGGGGGCGCCGGGTCGAACTCCAGCGTCCCGTCGCTGCCAGTCCCGTCGGTCGGGGCGGCTGATCGGGGGAAAGCCCTGATGGAGCCCGCGGAGGAGGATAGGTCGGGGAGCCGCTCGATGCCTCCCAACGCATACTACCCCGAGGGTGCGTCGGCGTTGGCCGACCACAATCTTGCGAGGAGGTTGTGCCAAGAAATCCTCCTCCCAGCTGACGTAGAGTCGCTGCAGTCTCGGCAGGTGGCCGAGATGCTGTCGCGGTTCTACCCGACAATGGTTGAGGTAAGCTTCGCATCACTTTTTCCTTTAACTTAGAAAAATTTTTTGTGTTATGCGATTCTGACGAAGCTTTTTTCCATCGGCAGCTGATCTTCACAATGTCCGAACTGGAGGTCGGGTACCGGAGGTTCAGCAATGTTCGGGCAGCCTTCAAGGAGAAGTCGGCAGCGACCGAGGCTGAGAGGGCGATGTTGGCCGACCAACTTCAGTAGTCGGCCGACCGGGAGGCTAAGTTAGTCGACGAGGTCTTCCGGCTTGGGTCCGAACTCCGGTCGGCCAAGAAGGAGGCCAAGCACAAAGGTCGGGCCGTGCGTCGCCTTCGACGTGAACGAGATGGTGCCACCGCCGAACTCCAAGGGGAACGCGAGCAACTTTGGGGCAGCCTGGAGAAGCTCGCGGAAGCCGAAGAGGAGCTGTCCATCGCCCAGATCGACGCCGAAATGGCGAGGGTCGAGGCAGAGTCGGCGAGGCAGGAGCTCGCCCGTGCTGAGGACGAGGCAAGGTCGGCGAGGGAGTCGGCCGATCGGGCGGTGGAGGACTTCCGGTCCTCCGACCAATACCGGGAGGAGATGCTCGAATCGGGCTTCGTCTCATACCGGGTCGGGTTCGAGGACGGTCGGGATGCCGTCCATGCCTTGTACCCGGAGTTGGATGTCAGCCGCGTCGTCCCGCCGCTAGTCGAGGAGGAAGGGGCCGAAGGAGAAGGGACCGAGGAGGTGGCCGACCAGCCGTCGGGAGGCGTCGTCGTGGCGGAGGAAGCCATCCCGGAGCAGGTGCCGACCGAAGTTCCCTTGCCGACTGAAGCCCATCCTCCGGTCGCCGACCCAGCACCGCTCATGGCCGAGACGCCGATCATCCCCGATCCTCCGTCGGTCGAAGAGATCGACTAGGACGGATGATCGGCCCTGCCGACTATCTTCGCCTTTTTTGTTTTCCGAAAATACATGTAACCGGGCTTCGACCCGACTTTGTAATTTCTTTTCATCAATGAATGAAACTTTTTCCTTTTCTTCTTGTTTGTAATGCCGATCATTGCTGCGATGTCGAACTTTAGTCGCTAACTTAAGCAAGTTGCTGACTCATGTAAGTCGGTAGGACTTCGATAACTTGCGCAGTTCTGAAAGTAGAATGTGTCCCGACTTTAGGTCGGCTTCCGATAGTCGAAGTCGTCAGTTGGGTGCACCTGTTGGGTCGGGAGCCGACCGAACCTGGTAAAGATTCGGTCGTCGGGCTTCCGTAGATGCGTTTAGTCGGTCGTCGTCCGGCGCGGTGTCGGGGGAACGATAGTAAGTCGGGTCCCCATACTCTTGCGTCGGGTTCTGTGTCTTCTGACATACGGTAGCAAGCCGAATGTCATTCAGCCGGCCGTAGGTTGGTCGGCAAGTCGTAGATGCGACTAAGGTCGCGTCGTGTGATAGACGGTGGCAAGCCGAATATCCCTCGACCGGCCGTAGCCTGATCGGAAGTCGCGACGACAGTCGCGTGGGCTTTTAGCCTTTCTTCGGTCGGGGCCCGATCGGCTTGTCGGCCGATGGTTTGGCCCGAAAATTCGACCGTAGAAGGAGTATGAACCCCCGTCGCAACAAATGCATCAGCCTTTGTCAGGGGCGGATGTGTTGCCGAAAGTCGAAGGAGTGGAACTCCCGTTCATAAGAGTCCGTCGGCCCTTGTGAGGGTCCGACGCATCGTCGAAGGAGTGTTAACTCCCGTCATTGTAGATGCATCAGCCCTTGTAAGGGTCCAATGCGTTACCGACGATGAGGTCGTCGGTTTTAGGTGGATGCTAGGTCCACGTCGATACGTCGGGGCTGAGCACCGATCATTAGTTGAAGAGTTAAAACTCCGAACTTTCAAGCTGAACTTGTATTCCGACTTTTGAATTACAAAATTCACTGGTAATACAGCTTCAAGTTGTCGGCGTTCCAAGTCCGGGGAATCGGCTTCCCCTCAAAGGTCTCCAGCCGATAGGCCCTCGGCCCGAAGGTGTCTGCAACCTTGTAGGGTCCTTCCCAGTTGGGAGCCAGCTTCCCTTGGTCCAAGGGCTTCGACACTTCTGCCTTCCTCAAGACCAGGTCGCCAGGCCTGAAAAGCTTCGGTCTGACCTTGGTGTTGTAGTACCGGGCGACCCTCTGTCGGTATGAAGCCATTCGGATTTGAGCCTCATCTCGTAGCTCGGGGAGGAGGTCTAGGTCGGCCCTCCGACTCTCAGAGTTGTCTGGCTCTTGGTACTGCTCGACCCTTGAAGATGGCAGGCCAATCTCGAGCGGGATCATAGCCTCTGTCCCGTAGGCCAAACTGAACGACGACTCCCCGGTCGGGACGTGGGGGGTCGTACGGTAAGCCCACAGAACGGAGCCCAACTCGTCGACCCAGAGACCTTTGGCTTCATTGAGTCGGGTCTTGAGTCCATGGAGCAAGGTTCGGTTGGTCACCTCGACCTCACCGTTGGATTGCGGGTGCCCGACTGAAGTTAATCGATGCCGGATGTGGAACCTGGCGCAGAAGTCTCTGAAGTCTTGGTTGTCGAATTGCCGTCCGTTGTCGGTGATGATGGTGTGCGGCAATCCAAACCTGAAGATGATAGACTTTTGGATGAAGTCCTCCATCTTCCGCTCAGTGATCTGCGCCAAGGGTTCGGCCTCGACCCACTTCGTGAAGTAGTCGATGGCGACAACGATGAACTTCCTTTGGCCCGACGCCGATGGGAACGGACCAAGAATGTCGACTCCCCACTGGGCGAAGGGCCATGGAGTGACAATGGGAGCGATTTGGCTGGCCGGTTGGTGCTGAATATTGGCATACTTTTGGCATGGCTCGCACCTCCGGACCAACTCCGCCGCATCCTTCTTCATGGTTGGCCAGTAGTAGCCTTGTCGCAGGACCTTGAAGGCTAGGGACTTGCCCCCCAAGTGATTCCCATAAATTCCTTCGTGAACCTCTCGGAGAGCGTAGTCAGCGTCGGTCGGCCCCAAGCACCTGAGCAAAGGGAGGGAAAACGACCTTTTGTAGAGTCGGCCGTCCATGATCGCATATTGCGAGGCCGACCATCGGAGCCGCTTGGCCTCTGCGGGATCTTCGGGACTGATCCCGTCGGTCAGGTACCGGACGATCGGGTCTATCCAACTTGGTTCGGACGTTAGCTGTCGCACTTCTTCGATCCGATCGATGCTCGGTTGCTGGAGGTTTTCGACGAACGTCCGACCCAAAGAGTCGTAGGCCGACGTTGCCAATCTGGAGAGAGCGTCGGCACGGGCATTCTCCGTCCTGGGGATGTGGGAGATCTCGAAATATTCGAGGCGTGCCACGAGGTCCTTCACTTTCTGAAGGTACTTGATCATGATCGAATCTCGCGCCTCGAATTCTCCCTTGACCTGCCCCACGATCAGCTGAGAGTCGGAGAATGCCCGGAGGCAGTCGATGCCCAGCTCCTTCGCCATCCTCAAGCCGGCGAGGAGTGCCTCGTATTCGGCTTGATTGTTGGAGGCCTTGAAGTCGAACCGGAGGGCGTACTCGGTGACCACCCCATCCGAATTCGTGAGCAGGAGCCCGGCCCCGCTTCCCTGAGCGTTGGAGGCTCCGTCGATGTGGAGTACCCAGGTGGAGATCGGGTCTGGCTCAGAGACCGCATCTCATCCCGGGTCTTCTGCTCCCGACTCTCAGTCGGTCGTCGGGCATTCGACGATGAAGTCGGCCAAGACCTGGGCCTTCAGGGCAGGCCTTGGTCGGTACTGAATGTCGAACTTGCTAAGCTTCATCGCCCACTTAGCGAGTCGTCCGGATGTGTCGGGCCGACGCAGTACTGCCCTCAGGGGCTGGTTGGTGAGTACCACGATGGCGTGGGCCTGGAAGTACGGTCGAAGTCGTTGTGCAGAGACGGTCAGGGCGAAAATCATCTTTTCCGTCTCCGAGTATCTGGCTTCGGCGCCGTGGAGCACTTTGCTGGTGTAGTAGATGGGCTGATGAGTTCGGCACTCATTTTCCCGAACAAGCATCGAACTGATCGCCTCGGAAGATGCGGCCAAGTAGAGATACAAGGTCTCTCCGGCTTGCGGCTTCACGAGCAGCGACGGGGAAGCCAGGTACCTTTTCAGGTCTTCGAAGGCCTGCTCGCACTCATCCGACCAAGAGAAACTGTTTGCTTGACGCAGAATCTTGAAGAACGGGAGGCACCTTTCAGCCGATCGGGAAATGAATCAGCTAAGAGCGACGATTCTTCCGTTTAGCTGTTGGACCTCCTTCTTGGTGTTCGGATGACGCATGTCGAGGATTGCCTTTATCTTCTCAGGGTTGGCCTCGATCCCTCTCTGAGAAATGAGGAAACCGAGGAACTTCCCTGAGGTCACCCCGAAAGCACACTTGGTCGGGTTGAGCTTCATTCGGTGTCGTCGAAGGGTGCAAAAGGTCTCCTCGAGATCCTGAACATGGTCCGGGATCTGCGCGCTCTTTACCAGCATGTCGTCCACGTACACCTCCATGTTACGCCCGATCTGGTCTTTAAAGACCTTATTGACGAGTCGCTGGTAGGTGGCGCCGGCGTTCTTCAATCCGAAGGGCATCACCCGATAACAGTAGAGGCCCTTGGGAGTTACGAACGCGGTGTGCTCCTCGTCTTCAGGCGTCATCCGGATCTGGTTGTACCCGGCGAAGGCGTCCATGAAGCTGAGCAGTCAAAATTCGGACGTCGCATCCACCAGCTGGTCGATCTTCGGAAGTGGGAAGCTATCCTTTGGGCAGACTCTGTTGAGGTCGGTATAGTCGATGCAGATCCTCCACTTCCCGTTGGCTTTCTTGACCATGACAACATTGGCGAGCCAATCGGGATACGTGGATTCTCGAATGAAGCCTGCCTCGAGTAGCTTGTCCACTTCTTCGTCGATGGCCCTCTGCCTCTCTGGGGCGAAGGACCTTTTCTTCTGCCTCACCGGCTTCATCGTCGGGTCGATGTTGAGTCGGTGAGTTATTGTTTCTGGAGGGATGCCCGACATATCTGCTGCCGACCAAGCAAATATGTCGGCATTGGCCGTTAGTAGCTCCGTCAGTCGGCGTCGTTCGACGTCGGGCAATTGAGACCCGACCCAAACTTTCCTGTCGGGACTTTCTCCTATCGGGATCGCCTCGAGCTGCTCGGCGGGTGAACCCCATTCTTCCTCCTCCCTTTGGTCCAGCTTGTCGATGGTCAGAGGATCCTTCGTCTCATTGCTTTGAGCGGAGATTTGGAAGCATCGCCGGGCGAGCTGTTGATCTCCGCGCATCTTCCCGACTCCATTTTTGGTCGGGAATCGAACAAAGAGATGGTACGTCGAGACGATCGCCTTGAGGGCGTTCAGTCCGGGTCGCCCAAGTATGGCGTTGTAGGCCGAAGGTACTTGGACGACCGCGAAAGTGAAGAAGACCGTGCTTTGCCGTGGTTCGGTGCCGACCGTCACGGGTAGGGTGATTTCTCCTTCTGTCGTGACGGTGTCTCCGGCAAAGCCGATCAGGGGCACAGGGACCCTCCTAAGTCGGTCAGTTGACAGTCGCATTTGGGAGAAGGTCGAGTAAAACAAAACATTTGTCGAACTTCCATTATCAACAAAAATTCGTTTTACATCATAATTGGCTATTGTCGCCGACACAACAACAGCGTCATCGTGAGGGGTTTCGATGCCCCGAACGTCGTCTTCTGTGAAGGTGATTACGTCGTCCGGGCGTGGCCTTTTCGTCGGCTCCCCTCCTGCAGACGTCCCCGGGCCCAGCCGCTTGGAGATCATGTTGATGACTCCGGCCGTCGGCTGGTTAGTCGGCGCCTCTTCAGTCGGCTGGGGGCGTCGATCGGTAATCGGTTGGGTCGGTGGACCCTTCCGGAATTTGCCGAGGTACCTCCGACAGATGAGATTTTCGATCTCATCCTTCAACTGGATGCACCGCTCGGTGTCGTGGCCGTGGCTCCGATGGAACCGGCAGTACTTCCGACGATCGAGGCCTTTTGCCTTCAGAGGCGGAGGCCGTCGTAGGTATTCCTCTCCCTCAATCTCCATCAGGATCTGCGCACGGGGAGCGGAGAGAGGAGTGTAGGAGTCGTACCTGGAACGCACCGGCCTCGGAGTCTGCTGCCGAGATGGCTTTTGGATTCGTCGGGGCGGTGAGACCCGACTATCGGTCGGGGGCTGGCTTGGTTCGGCGGGCTCCCGACCTTTTCTTCGCTTCTCCTTCGGGCCTCTGGGCTCGGCCAAGCATCGGTCGGATGCTCCTTCGTCCGCGCGCATATACTTGTATGCGCGCTCCAGTAGTTCGGCATAAGTCCGGGGGAGGGTTTTGTCCAGAGAATAAGTGAATCGGGACGCCCTCAAGCCCCGCTTCATGGCTGAGACAGCCATGTCTTCGTTGAGGTCCCGGACATCGAGCGTGGCCGCGTTGAATCGCGCCACGAAGCGTCGGAGCGTCTCATTTTCCCCCTGCTTGAGGGAGAAAAGGCTGTCCGACGTTCGCGGCGGCTTTCGGCTAGTGCTGAAATAGGCCACGAACGAGTGCTCGAGCTGCCCGAAGGAATGGATACTGCCCGATCGAAGACCGGAGTACCAAGCTCTGGCAGCCTTGCGGAGCGTGGCGGGAAAGCCGATGCAGAAAAGAGCGTCGGTTGCCCCTTGAATCGTCATGAGAGCTTTATAGCTCTCGAGGTGGTCGACTGGGTCGGTGGAGCCGTCGTATGGCTCCACGTGCGGCATCTTGAACCGACTTGGAATCGGCTCGTCGAGAACCAGTCGGGAGAGAGGTTGGGCGGTCTGGAAGTCGAGGTCGTTGGAAGACTTCTGGCCGTCCCTCTGCAGTTGGGCGAGTCGGCGGTCGATTTCCTCGAACCGTCGCTCGTAGTCGTCCGCTCGTCGATGCTGGGAGACCCCAGGAGTGGAGTCTCCGGAAGATTCTGAAAGGGAGGCCGACGGTGTGCGCGGCCGCTTCTCCTTCCTTGCCCGTTCCAACGGAGAGGGAGAGGGCCGCTGGGACCGTCGGTCGTCGTGCCGCGGTCGTCCCTCCTCCTCTCCGTGGGAGTGCTATTGGGAGCGCTCGCATGGAGGCGACGGGGATCGGCGCGGCCGTCGGCGGCTGCTCCTGGAAGGCATAGGTTGGGCCGCCGGTTGCTGCTGGAGGCTTTTGACTGCATCGGTCAGTACGGTCATCTGCCGTACGATGGCCGCAATCTGGGCCTCCGTGGTCACTGCAGGGCGCGGAGAACTAGGCTCCGCCGTCGGTGGTGGTGGAGAGGCCTCTTCCCGGCGGGAAGAGCGCCTGGCCGACCCAGTGACTCTCGATCGTTGAGCCCTTGTCCTAGCCATGCTGTCCCCTTCCTGGCGCGCCAATCTGTTGCGGTCAATCGCCTCGTCGTCCGATCGTCGGAGAGCGTGCACCTGCAAAAGGAAGTCCGTACTGACCGGAGGCGGCTCCGGCGGGGACCCTCCGACGGTCAAGTCAGAGAGGTGACTGGGCAACAGTGAAATGTAGACAGAAAGCTCTGAGAGAGGGAGAGGGAAAGAGGAGCGAGCCTGCGTATGTGGGCGAGACGGGCGGATCGATCCCTGGTACTGTTGCCTCCCCCGGTATATATAGTGGAGCACAGTATGGCGCCGTCATTAATGGCGCGGACAAGTGAGGAACTGTCAACTCACTGTGGACTGTCAGAGCCGCCGTGAAAACGTCATGTTGCCGTGTGGCTGTCCAATCACCAGGGTTGACTATGCCCTGTGCGGGACAATGCCCCTAGGTAGCCGTGCCGCATGTCCGTGTCAGAGCTGATAACGTCTGGCGGCTGTACGGTGGTTGGAGGAGCCGACCGACCCTAGGTCGGTAGCCAACTGAGTGGTGTCGGGCCCCTCCATTGGTCGGCGAGCATCATGTGAGTCGGCCATCAGTCCACTGGGTTCAGTCGGTCGGGATGGATACGCCCGACATATCTCCGGTCGGCGATGGGTTGTTGAATGGTCGGTGATGGCATCCGTCAGTTGGTCGCCCCGACCGACGATCGGTCGGGTTCTCGCCCAGTCGGAGTCGGTCGATCCGTCAGTCGGTCGGGCCGTCGGTCGGTCGGTCCGCCAGTCGGTCGGACCGTCGGTCGGTCGGTCCGCCAGTCGGTCGGGCCGTCGGTGGGTATCCCCCAACAGCGTGGATCTGAAAGAATTATCCAATCCATGAAAAGCCACTGGGTGGAAGGGCCAGTAATGTATTAAGGCCATTTATGAACAGGTTGGCCTCGACTAATCTGTATCCGTCCAAATTAAAAAAAACCTTTATCCATCCCCACGTATTTTGAAAGAGTTTTAATACGTTAACAAAGTGAGGAAAAAAGTTTCCAACCTTACATTATGTTCCAAATGGCTTGCATCATTTCATGGCATAGTAAATTCCAAACCCTTATGTGGATATTAAGTTATATTTGCCTCCTTGACCATAGTTTTGAAAACTGGACTAAACTGGTTCATTAAACTAGTTAAACTGTCAAAATGATAAACTTCTGATTCGAGTGGACTTTCTAAAATTTTATTGTTCAAAAGACATCTTAGTCATTTAGAATTATATCAATTGAGAGTTATATTTGATGATTTATTCAAAATATTTCAAATTCATAGAAACTTAATGGTTCTAATTGGAATTATGACTATTGAATGGGATGAAATTCAGGGCTTGTTCTCCATCGTCCATTGTTTTTCTTTTATCTTTCTTCATAATTTTGTTGTTCTTTCTCCTCCTTGTCTTCCATTTTTCAACACTTATGGTATTACAAATGACTTTTATAATTTCATTTCCGATGCTAGGAAACAAATATTTAATAGTGCCTTTGAGCGTATTCTTGTGCCATGCTTCACTATTCACCTCGAGCTCAAGCTGAAATTTCAGCCTTTGAAATATGTAACCATCTACTCCTCCTTTCCTCCCTATCTCTCTCCTATGAGCACTCTATTTTTAATTGAGTATTGATAATCATATTTTTTTTTAATTAGATCTTTTCGTATGCCGTTTGGCTTTGTTATAGGTATTAGGATTTTTATCTATAGACCACAGATGGTAGAGTATTTAATAAAATACTATTTATTATTTGCTAACTTTAATTCTAAAGTGCTATGGAACTTTTATAAGTGATCAACCGAAAAAGTATATTTAATATAAAAAGTGATAAAAAATATATTACATAGTGCTTTTAATTGTCTAACTATTTATATCATCAAAAATTTTTATTGTAAAGTAGTATTAATTTATACATTTTTTGTTGATATTTAATTTAAATAATATAATAATTTTTATATTTATTATAAAATATAATAATTTAATTACAAAAATATAATAATCTTATAATAATATTATACTATAATAATATTATATTATTATAATAGAATTCTTATAATATAATGATGATGATGATGATGATGATATCATAAAGCTCTAAATTGAAATTTATTTTTTAATATATTTTTTAGCTTTTAGAAGAGCAATAAGTTATTTCTAAATTTTTATTAAACTCAAAATCATTCCAAAAAGCTTCATATCTTCCGAGAAGCATTTTTTTGACCCTTCAAAAGTAATGCCAAAAGTCTTAGACTTTACTTAAAAAAAAAAAAAAAATCTTAGTCTCTCGCTCTTTCTAACTGTTTTTTATATAACAAAATTTAGGATAAGTTGTCCATTCCATTTTTCATTAAAAAATTATCCTTTTCCTTACTACTCAATAATATCTTATTCAGTCCAAAGCACCAAATACAAAGATAATGATGTGTGCTTATTGAGTAACGTGGATCACTTGTTCTGAGGTCCTATGATATAATTCAAAGCAAATAATATATATGTTCCACGTTAATTTTCTATATCAACTTTTGATATTTATTTATATTTTTTTTAAATATTATTTTTCTCACGGTGGCCACGCATCTCATGCTAAAATAATGATTCTATCAGTTTTATTTTTTATTTTATTATTCATAAAGAGAGTTGAAAGTTGTGAGTGAGGTTCTCGGAATTCTAATTATTTTCCATTGGTTTACCTATATTCAAAATTTTAATTTTAATTTTATTGATAATCAGTATTTAATATATTTACGTGTTTTTGTCATGATATCACGGTTCTAGTTCTGAAACTGTCCTATTCATGCTTCACGTTTTACAACTTTCCTGCCAGCCGACACAAAATCGCAAATTGGGCAGAGGGCAACGGAAAGGATCGTTTTGATATCCCTGCGGAACACCGCATCGATCCTCCGCCCATCTCTCTATCTCCTCGTTTGCTTGTTTATTTCATTATCCAGATCGGATTTGGGATCCACTCGCTGCATTCCTTCTTCTTTTTTTTACCTCTTTAACCCAATTTTTTTTTTACTGCCCATCCCTTTCTTTTTAATTTATTATAACTTGATTTGCCAATTCACGACCATGCTGTTGAAGGTTTATTCCATGGAGTCCTATTTTACTGGAATTTTTCTGATTAATTTATTTTAGGGTTTCCTAATTGATGGTCTGGCTTGTCGATCTTTCTCTTGTGTAGAAGCTAGGGTTTTGCTGAACACTGATGGGTTGTTAGCAAATTTAAGGAATGCGGTTGGTGACGTGTTTGGATTCGGCCTCAGGGATGGGTTGTGATATTATTCAAGCCCTTTTGAGACGTCTTATATAATGTTTTCATTTATGAATCGGTAAGGTTGGGTTGAGAACATCTGCAAGATGGAAGAACAATTCATACTCCGTGTCCCTCCATCTGTAACCGAGCGTATAGAACGCCTTCTCAGTGAGAACGCTTGTTATACTGAAGACGGTTCGTTGGATTTATCCTTTTCGGGTACTTCCCTGTGTCTGTGCTTTTTATTTTCCTTTTTTTTAAAAAAATTAGTTTGATCGGGGTTGATAATTATTAAAATGGCTTCAATTGTTTTACAATCTGTAATGGCGTGCTTGTAGCAATCTCTCTCCTGTACATATCATTCTCTACTTTTCATGCAAATTTGTAGTCTTATGATGAAGTTTTCATGAAGGCATAGTTGGAGATCACTAGATCCCTGTGGAAGGTGATGGGAATTATTTTTCACTTGACCAGGGCTGGTGGCAGAGGGGGCTTCTGCAAGAAATTTTGTCACACTACTCCCTTAGAAGATTTTAAGGTGCAGGGTTCATGAAAGGTGGTTGCTGGAGTTTGCATTGATGCATGTAGGAGAAAGTTAGCTGATTCTGAAAAATGGATTGGAGATAGTCAAGAAATCATTTAGGAGACAACAAGAAATCATTTAGGAGATGCAATTTTCTTAACCAGGATATGTGTCTGTTTGAGTGCAACTGTTCCGAAATCCTGTTCATCTTCTCTTATATTTTAGAACTGTTCATGGATCTTGATAACATGGTACTCCATCGCCAGATGTAAGGATATTTGGTCAACACCTCTGTGAGTGAAATCGAAGATTGAACAATCAATTCCCAATGAATATCGGGGTAAGTTGAGGTCATGCATTTTAAAATTTGTGATGTGACATGATGTATAAATGTGTTGGTAGTTTAATCATGAGCAGCATAAAGTTAGACGTGGGCTTTAGATTGTTGATTCGAATGGGGAGGTTAATATGCTAGTCATGGATCTGGGAGGAGATGGAATGTGGAACCTTGGCATGAGCTTAAGTTCAGACGAGGTGATAAGAGTTGCTTTCTAAAATGATGGAGGTGTGGGAGTAGTTTTCAGACACTTTAAGGCTTATTCCTACTTTCAAGCTATTGATGGTTGCATGTCACACTGTCATGCCCAGACAAGAACTTGATTGCCATTTCTATCAAAAGTAGTTCTACTTTATTCACCCATGTTAAAAAATGTTGTTAGTTCATCCTGACTTTTTTCTGAAGATTTCTTTCTTATTGATACTATTGTTATAGATTCATTACATGCAGAGCATCACAGTTTTGATTCCCCCCGTCCTTTAAAGATATGATCACTTGTGCATTGCTATGCTTTGCATAATGTTGATCTATTAGGGGCTTCCCAGCCGTATGCTTGCTTGCCTGCCGGTGATTTGATGGTAAAGAGTTGAGAAGCATAATACGTAGGCTTCTTGCAGAGCATCTGAATGTATCTGATTGTACTTACATATTGCATTTTTACTTTCTTATGTCCGACTTCTCGGAATCTGTTAATTGATAGTAACCCTGTTGTGCTATTGTATGATCCAATATGATTGGTAGTTTGGAAGTTAATCTTCATAGAGTTACTCGGGAGTAATAACGGCATCCCAACTTGCATCCTAATTCAGCAGAATTGGTGAGATTTGCAAGAGACCTATCATAACATATATAAGATGGTAGTTTTCGCTTCTCCCTCAAAATATTTACCATCTATGTATTGCATGTGTGCACTTTCTCCTTTCACCTATGCTGTTCCACTAGGTAGGGTTTGGAAAGAAAATATTTCTCATGAGTATATGTATAAAATCTAAGAATGGTATTTGATAAAGGTTTGGAAGAGTCCAGTTTTCATGCAAGATATTTTTTTAATGCTATCATCTTTTTCAGGAACTCTCCATGGTGCTTATGTACTTTGCCTAGTGGGAGTCATAGAAATAATTATTTTAACTACAAAGTGGTTTTAGTTTGCTTTGGTAACCTTATGATGAGCCTTTCTGAGCATTGAGTTGTCCTTTCTAGAAGGAAAAAACAATGTAAAGGATTCAACCTACTAATGTGATTAAATGTAAGTATCCAAGGGACTTTTCTTCTGTATGTAATGGCTTCTTGTTTATAATTTAAAAAGAAATCTTGGTTCCTTCCGTGGGTTGCTAATGCCTACCTGTTCTTTTATCTTATGTAATTTATGTTGGATCTTGCATGCACCAAGCTTTTTCTTGTATGATGTTTGGTTCTTTATCCATATGGATGGTTCTCTTGATTGTTTTGTGAACTTTTAGTGAGCAAAATTTTATGCAGAGGATGGAAGAACTGGTACTTTTATGATTGGCAGTAAAAGATTTCCTGTTTCCCTCTTGGATCTTCCTTGCATAGCTGAATCTTATAAAACTTATGATGATAGTGTGTTGATCAAAACTGCTGATATTGGCCAGGTAATTGTTGACAGTCCACTGTTTTGCATGGTTAAAAATGAAATAGAACATGACCTGTTGAAATGGAACAGATTATTATGGTAGAAGAAGGTGATCCTGCTCCAGAAGGGGTTGAGTACAAGCATGGCCTTACCCCACCAATGAAGGATGCTCACAGACGGCGATTCCGCAGAGAACCTGATCTCAATGTACTTAGCTGTGAATTTTCTCTATGACATCTTTTGTAGTTCTCACATCTTAGTGTTTGTGCAGCCAGAGCTTGTCCAGCAGGTTGAAAGAGATATACTCAACATTATGGCTGGTGGGACGGTAGAGAATATCCTTTATGGATGATACCATTGCACATATATCATTGCCTTTCATGCAATTGGTAACTTGTGCATGCAGATGAATCCTGGGAGGTTGTTTCATGTATTCATGCATGTGATGATTTGTTTCTAATGTTTTTTCACCTTCTTATTGTATCACATTCATAACCATTGTACTAACAATGCCTTTATTTTTTCTTTCATTCCCATTCTCTATCTGAAGACCTTTGTGTCTGAAGTTCAGATACATGGCAGAATTGGAATTTTCATACACCTTGCAGTTTAAGGCACAGATATATTAAAAAAAGGAAAAAATACATAAATGCATAAATTGCTTTTATGATGAAAAGGGTTCCTTGACTCCTTCCTAGGTTCGCATGTGGTTGGGTCCGAGGCAGGTGATGAGCTCAGGACAGCTGCTCCGACACAAGTGGCAAAGCCAGAAGACATTCCTATGCAGGCTTGTGCTAATGGTGGTGCTGAACGTGACCGAAGTGACTCTGATGATTCGCTGGAACCTGAAAGTTAGGGCAACAAGTACTGACCTGGCTGGAAGAACCTGCATTACTCTCTCATAGTTTTAGTTTTGCTCTTTGAAGTGCAGGGTTGATTTGCAAATTGGATTGATTTCCTGCAAATTTTGGCTGCTACAACATAGCAGTTGTAGGTAAAAGCACTTCTGCTTATTCTCGAAAAATGCATGTTACTTTGGCAAATGTCTTCTAGGTAACAGTTTTACAGGTTCTTGTGTTGATGACGGTGGTTGTCACGTAAAAAGCTCTTGCAAGAAATTCTGTTTGCATGTTTTGGAAATTAAAATCCTTGTTTAGAGGCACTGTTTATCACCGTCTTATATATATTTTTTTTCGAAGGCGGATCTTTGTTATATTTGACGTACCAGGTTCGGAGAAGGATTTTCAAGATTTTTAGGATCCCTAATTTGAATTTTCTTTTAAGGTAAGTAGTGTTTTACTTTTATTAAATTTATCTGATAAATTATAAATTTAAATTAGATAAATTCATGGCATGCTTGTGATTGAAAATATTTGTTGAAATTAATTATGATTGAAAATAATTGTTGAAAATTATTTATGATTGAAGATATTTGTTGAAAATTATTATGATGATGTATGATCATAAAGAATGATATGATTGATTGATTCGAATATCATTTATTTATATTATTTTTGAAATAATATATGAATTAGAAGATGATATGAATTGATAATCTGGCTATGTAAAGGATCCCGCCAATTGGGGTATATACGTTGGCAATTGATTTGTCCTAACGGTTATGTCGCCAGCGAGATCAGTGATATGTCGCTAGAGAGATCAGCGACAAACCGCCAGAGAGACCAACAGTTCCAAAGGACTTTGCTGCCTGATGATTCGCAGCTCACCACAAGAAGATACGTGGTATTATGATCCTGCCACAGAAAAAATGTAGTCATAGTTCATGGTTGATAAGAGAAATTTAAGAATTTGATGAATTCAAGATGATAAGCATAATCTGAAATTGTGATGAATTAAATTATGAATTCATGAATTTACATATTGTTTATATTATTATCAGTAAATCGATATGTACAGTATTATTGTCTGATTTATTCAGTTAAAGATATACATTGCTTACTGGACTATTTAGTTCACGATGAGTTTACATTTTTTTTACAGATCCAAAAAATTAGCGTGATACGGAATTCGGTTGGGAGAGCGATTAGAGATGGAGTTGGCTTATTTGATTTAGGATTTTTTTTTCAGAATTGATGCAAGATTTTCATTTTAAGTGTTGATTTTGTCAGATAATTATCTTCCTTTTTGGACACTGAGTTTTGAATTGTTATTTGAACTAAAGTTTGATCATTAATATTGAAATTTATTTAACTTTATGGGTATGATGTCATGATGAGAAGTCTTGCATGCTTATAAGAAAAGTTTTCTATGAGTATGCGGCGGTTGTCATGACCTTCGATTCATAATCTTGGATCGAGAGCGTGACAATTAATATCATATCAATCATTTTTAATTGCCTGTATGCTGCTTAGAGAAACGAAGAGAGGCTGTGCTCTGTTTGTTGTCGAAGAAGCTGCACTAGCTCAGCCTCTGATATGGGCATAAATTATGCAATTATTTTCTATGATAAAAGGCTGGACACATAAAACAGATCAATGCAATTTTTCATTTTTCATATTCATGCTAGTCGACTTTCCTAAGTTGTAGAGGCTAATAATGGCTATCCAATTTCCTCAAAATTTGGTCAGAATGCAGCCTTTTTGATATCTTTTACAGTTTTTCAAGTTCCTTTCGAAGAGCTTTACTGATGGACAGTGTCGTCTCTTTGGAGGTTTCTTGTTTATGGAGTCGCACCGTGCTATTTCTAACGGGCATTCTTTGTAATTCTTTTATATATATATATATATATATATATATATATATAGGTAAATATGGTCGACCTTAGGAGCTTTCCTGTAATAAAGAGCAAAACGGAGTAATTTAATCGTTCATTATTGGTCATTCTGCTCTCATAGTCGATGTGGTCTGTGGCTGTGCTACAACCCAAGGCTGGATGTGGTTTTCTATACAAGCTGTATTGGGTTTTGTTTCATTTTTTGATGAAATATATAAGCTGTATTGGAATAACAAATAATCAGCTGGCTGCATGGTTTGGTCAAAGATTGGTAGAACCTCCATCTCACAAGTGTCTCGAGGAATTCTGATGTTATCGGCTGAAACCCAGAATTACGACGGAGTTCCATCTGACATCTACCACGGACAGGTTTAACATGTACGCAAATTCACAAGAGTGCACCATATCTTTTATTATTTTTTTTGAAGTGTCAAAGAGTACCCCATAGAATTAATTAGGCACAAATGGCTCAGCCGAACAAACAAAAAATTGGAGACGACGTCCAAGTAGCTGAATTGCAATAGCAATAGCAAAGTTGATCATGGCGTGATAATGGAGCAACGCATTATTCTAAACCTTGACCGGTAGAGACCTGAAAAAATTGTACGTGAGTGCATCAACCCTACATAGATATCTGCAAGCATGGCGCGATATTTTTCAGCGTGTTTTTTCTTGAGGAGTTGATCAGAATTCATCCTGCCGAATAGGGAAAGGGGGGAAACCGGCCACTCCACACCCTCCATCTTTTCTTGAAAGGCTGGGTTTTAAAACAAGAAAAAAGAAGATCAAAGAGAACAATAAAAGAATTAAATAGTTGAGTCGCAAGTCGCAAGTGATGACAGCTAGCTTATTGGTAATCGGTAAACAGATGAAGACCACCACCATAACCCGCCTGGAAGACTCAAACAAACAGATGAAAAGCACCGTAACCCACCTGGAAGATTCAAACAATCTTTATTAAAAAAAAAAAAAAAAAGGAAAGAAAAAGAAAGATTTCAATATTCTAGAAGCAAAAAAAATCACAGAAAGAGAAGAGCCAAGACGCATTTCGTCATTGCAAGAAATAAAGCACGCAGCAAAACGTTCTCCTCATTCCTCATTGTCTTTGTTATCGGAGTCTCTGCCGGCGTCTTCCATCGCGATCCCATCGATTGGATCCAAATCCTCCAACCCTATCGTCATCGATGAGCCATTCCAACTGCCAGAGCCATCGATGGTCATGTTCTTGATTCTAGCAACAATAGAATCATCCGTATTCGCCATATCAATATCTGCAGACAGACGATCGAGTAGTGCTAGCAGAATTTTAGAGATATATAATAACCATCAAAAATCCTTTTACAGGCCATGAGGATCAGAAACTGAAAGCCCTCAACAAGGGATATATATCATGAGTGGTTTTTACCAGGGTGCGAGAAGAACCAGAGGACCATGGCGCAGAAGATGATGACGAGGGGGATGAGGTGGACCATGTTCTCGGCGAAGCGGGCCCGCCCACCATCCTTCTTCGCGGCATCGGAAAGGGGGTCGTAGGTGGGGAGGTGGTCCACGTCCAGGCTCGACCGGTAGCCGGGGGACGACGACAGTCCTTTCCCTCCTCCGCCTGTCGTCATGCTCATATAATACTCCTCTGACGTCCTTGATGTGCTCGCGGACCGGTGCATCTCTTATCTCCTCCTCTCCTTACTAGCTAAAGTTAATAAAGGAACAACGATAACTACCGCAAGAACAACAACACCACCACCAACGAGGGGAGTGAAATATTGGTGGGGTATAGATTTTGGCAGGAGATAGCTTTTTAAATCAAATCGGATTCAACACTCAGATATGGTGTGGATGTAGATGATGTGGCGCAGGAATGTTGGTCCTCCGCGTTCGACTTCAAACCACGTTTTAGTTTTTGAAACGCAGACCGATTTTTATGAAAGATCGAGAACCCCTCTCTCTCTCTCTCTCTCTGACCGACCGAGATCCAGACTTGCGGAAGATGCTGCACGTGTCCTTTGTAGCTGGGGACTCCTGTGGTACGCTGGGGAAGATCTACGATCGACATCGTCAATTAGCGAAGATGATCATGTGGTGGCAACATAAACGCCACAGCGGCAACCATGCGGATGCAATGAGGCAGACTCGGTCAGTGACGCGAATCAAGCTCCGATCCCATGTGCAAGCGGGCTGGATACTGCCTCCGATTTTAAGTTGTTGCATCCCAATAATTAACCAGAAGGAAAAGAAAAGAAAAGAAAAGAAAAACAAAAAAAAATTGGTATAGGAATGTCAGTCTATGCTAATTACAAGGTGGATCAGGCCTGAATCTCGAACAACTCTGAGGTACATAAAAGCGTGGAACTTTAGATTTCCTTTCGTTATCCGACCTAATTTGGTTAGATATGCATGCAGTCCATTCGAGGTTTTTGACCAAACCCTCTATCATCGCCCAATCCCCACCCACCCCTCCACCATGAAAAGAGAGCCCATAAGGTGAAATCCATATCCCCATCGTGAGGCAGCCGAAGACTTCCAACGCATTTAGGTAGACCGAAGACGAAAGGATTCGAACCTTCCAGTAAGGACCAACAAACGATAGTTTTTGTTGGAACACATGAACTACCTCTGGAGATAATCCAAAAGCAGAAATTGAGTTGTATACAAAGACTAGCACAAGAACAGAGATGCATTTATAAGAAGCACATGATCTCAGATCCAGGTAAAGATGTAAGATCACAAACAATAATGGATGAATAATCTTGCACAAAATTAATATGTAAACAATCGGCATACAGGCACGATAGAAGACATCGAGTCCCAGCTTCCAGCAAAAATGTTCCACCAATCCAAAGGCTAACCAAAAAGATTACACAATTTCAGATGCCGATCCAGTGAGATTCTATATTTATGAGAAGAATTTAGACCCAAATGCAAGCACCATTGTTCGACCAATATCTCTGCACCATGCTGTTGGGTTCACCAACCGCACAAGCCTCTTACTCTTTTCCACTCCATTTAAAGGCTTACCTGCACATTTTTCAGCTGAGAATGGGCTTGGTGCATTCCATGCTGCTTATCCATATACAAAAATTAATTTATGTATCACCACGATTGAAAGAAACTTTGATAAAGCATGAAATGAATGCGACCTAAGAGTGACAGTAGAGAGGTTGCTTACCATATTCATTGGGGCCATGTTGAAATGTATGTACGATCCAAGAATTCCACCATGCGTGCCACCTCTTCAGCAATAGCTTTTCGAGTGCTCTCCTATGCAATTCAAGTGGGGTTGAAAGAAGTTCCTCAAGGGATTAGTAGCAAAGCCAAGCATCTGCACAGTGGCAGCTAAGTCATTTTTCTAGTTTTACATTACCAAAATTGAAAATTCAGAGCAATTTCGCATGCACAATCATCACTTTTTGCAGTAGGAATATAGTCATATAATTGCATCCAACCCTAGGTATCACAAAGCAAATGGGACATCAACGCCAATATCAGCTATATCCCTCAAGATACGAAAAGCTCATGATCCACATTAACAGAAACTTGTTATAGTCAGCTTATGTCAACCATGCTGACAATTAGCTAGTTCTCTGAGATTTTATATATGCAAAAGGCATATAAGTTTTTTGCTAGTTGTGAATACTCAATGTTAACATATCTCATGTAGAACAGATTGTCCTCTTTGAACCTGGTATCGACCAGCTCCAATTTGGATACTTCATTGAACTACCACAAAACTGAACCACGCCTACTTCGCCCGTGCACATGTCAGAAAGCAAATATATCAACAAATGACATGCACAGTATTAGCATCCAAGTTTAATCCATCATAATTTTCTTATGTCTTTCTTTCTTGAGAGCTCCATCCCTCCCCACCTCTCAGCTCATGCCCACATTTTTATGATGAAAGTCATGGAATAAATCCAATTCCAGATGTTTCCAGTGGTTCAACAACACTACCAGCGAAAATTTTGCATACAGGATCCATCCCTTAAAATTGATCAAACTGGCACTCCTTGAGATCCGCATATTGTCATTATCAATAAGAGAAAGAATACACAGTTTTTCATAAGAGAAAGTAATTAAAAACTGAAAATATGCATGTGCAGTGACATTTAAAAAGCTTTGAGGATATGTAAAATAATGAGCAGAAGATGAGATAAAAAAATGATGATTTATGGAAGGTGAGAAAATAATAAAATAAAATAAAATAATGTTTCGGACTAAATGCAGTCATTGCAACCAATTTACAGCAACTTCTACAGCCATAATGCTTACCTTTGCAGGCACAGCATGATTGGCACCAGTAATACTACGAGCTTCCTCCATTTGATCTTCTGTCTCAATGGGCCAATTTATGCAAACAACTCGCCATGCCAGAGGGACATCTAAGTTCCAGCTACAGCATCATCTCCTTCAAACTTTTGACTCACGAGAATATCATATGTCTTATCATCAGGCATGAGGCCTCTGTCAAGCATTTCATCATGCAATCGAAAGGCCTCTTGCAAATTGCCTTCCCTGAAGTATCTGTTGATCAGTGTGTTGTATATAAGAACATTAGGACGTATATCCATCCTATCCATTTCATGCAACATCTCATAAGCATTTTCCAGATGTCCATTGTTGCAAAGACCATGTATCAGTGCAGTGAAGGTAATATCATCCGGAACATGACCCTTTGCTAGCATCTCAGAGTAGAGTTCTGAAGCAATCGTTACATTACCAGCTTTTAGTGATCCGTCAATTAAGGTTGTGTAAATGGCAGTATCACAAGGTATTCCTTCTTCTAGCATTTTCTTGTGCAGCTCAAAAGCAGCTTTCATATCATTCAAGTCTATATAGCCAGAGATAAGACTGTTAAATACAGCTGCATTTGGCTTTAACCCACCTTCAAGCAGCTCATCAAAAAGCTTAAGTGCACCATCCATATTCCTGTCCTTGCAAAAACCATCAATAATAGCATTATATGCAGCAATATCTAATTGGAGACCCTTCCTTCTCACCTCATTCATCAACTTCAAAGCAACATCAGTACAACTGCTTTTACAATAGCCATCAATGAAATTGGTATATGTAATAACATTCGGAGAGATGCCCCTTTCAAGCATTTGCTGATAAGTTGAGATTGCTGAGCTCATTGCACCATCCCTTATGAAGCCACTAATGATACTGTTATAGGTCATACAGTTAGGAACAAAACCCTCCTCCATAAATTTGTGCAGCATGTCATTCACTTCAGACATACGACCAGCTTTGCAGAGGCCATTTATAATAGTGTTGAATGTATATTCATTACGAGTGATGCCCAAGCCATGCATTATATGAAGCATGTCATAAGCCCGGTCAAAGTCCTTTTTCTTGACATACCCATCCATCAGAGTGGCAAAGGTTACGGCATTAGGTTTGATGCCCCTTTCAGTCATTTGGCTATACAGATTAGCTGCTGAATCCATATCCCCCTGTTCACAATGGCCAAATAACAAGTGGTTGTATGACACAACATTAGGCTTCATTCCTGTATCCTCCATTCTAGCATATAGATTGCAAGCTTCCTTCAGCCTACCAACACGACAGAGCCAATGAATAAGAATGTTATACGTGAAAACATTTGGTACACCAGAGCCAACTGCCTCTTCGAATAAATCAAATGCCTCTTTCCATTGATTATTCTTCAAGAAACACCGTATCACTGAATTGATGATGAAGACGCTCGGCAACATGCCCTGCTGTTTCATTTGACAGTAAAGCTCGTAGGCTTTCTCCGCATTCCCATAGCTGTAGCAACCTTCAATCAGAACCGAGTATGTCACACTGTTTGGAACTATTCCTTGCTCGAGAACAGTTGAGAAGAAATCCAATGCAGTGTTAAGATCTCCTTGGGCACAGTACCCTTTCATCAGACTAGTTGCAGCTACCAAGTTCAGCGGCAGTCCACCACTGACCATCTCTTCTTTTAACCTTACAGCCTCGCCCATGTTTCTCTGCTTTACACAAGCTCCAATCAATAAAGTATATATAAACTCGGAAGGGACCAAGCCAGCGCCTTTCATCTCACTGAACAATTCACAAGCTCTCTTGGAATCGGGTTTCTTGCACACCGATCGAATCACGGTAGCATAAGCTTTCATATCCGGTTCCACGCCCGCATCAACCATTTCCCTAAAGTACACCTCGGCGTCTTCAGGCTTCCCTTCTTTCATGCACACGCGCATCATAATATCACACGTGATGCAATCGAAGTCCATTCCTTTAGCTCGCATCTCTCGGTAAAATTCTTGAGCCCCTGAGAAAGAGGTTGACCTCAGCATAGCACTCAGCACAACATTTCTGGCTTTCACACTAGGAAAGATGCCGTTTTCAACCATCCGACTGAATGCTTCTACCGCCTCTTCGACTCGATCTACATGTGCATAGCAAGACAAGAGGTAACAGTAGGAGAGAGGATCAAAATCGCACCTCTTTGAAGTTTCAATCAGGCAGTCGACGATGCCACTGGGGCGGGGCACGGAATCACCCAAGATCGATCTTTTTAGTAACTCTCGAGCACTCAACAGCAATCCGGACCGCACGAGGATGTGAAACAAGATGCAGAGGGGCTCGATGCCCGTGGGACTCCCCTGGTTCTCAACCCAATTAAAGTACTTCAGTGCTTCTCTGGGTCTGTGCTGATTGGTCAAGAGGAACTCGACGACTCGCTTCTGCGTCGACATCGATCTCTGCCTTCGAATCGAACGAGACTGTGCATGGACGCCAATCGGTTTCTCCGTGAGGAGGGATGGCGAGGCGCAGTACGAGGCCCTGGGGATACGACGGATAGAGCGGGGAAGCCGTGGAGAGAGGGTGGAGGAGCGCCTGAAGGCCCTCATTTCTTCGACCTAGGAGTCGGACGTGGCGGCCACCGAGTGCTCCGGCAGTGACCGGGGCGAGAGAGAAAGGAGCGAGGACGGGACGCCCCCGTCGCGGATGCTGGGCGGATGCGGGGAAGAATCAATAACCCTAGCCGGCTAGAAAACCCCCAACTCCAAGCCCACCCAAGCCACAGACTTTCATCTACGAGGGGTTATCTGTAAATAATTGGCTTTGTGTCCAATTCAAAGAGATATCGGTACATGAACTGCCGAAGGCATTAGTTTAAATTTTTGAGGACGGAGGGTTCCGATTAGGTCCAGCTAGGTTCACGTCATATCTTTTGCGTGAATGCATGATCGATGCTCTTTAGCGCTGCTGACCATTGGATTACATCCAACACAACTTCCAAAGCACCATAAATTCCTCCATTAATTTCTGCACAAATCTTGAAGTAACCATCATGCTGTTCGACAATGAATTTGTATGAAGAAAGGTAAATCCTTCTTTTGTGCGAGATACAACCCTCACCCGATCTAACTAATGGGATTGATGGAAAGGTTTGGGTTGCATCTTTCATGTGAAACAGTGATCGATCCTCTTTCACGACACCAATTGTTGGATCGCGCATTTCACTCGTGGCAAAGCATTCCGACTTTCTTCTTTCATCCATGTTCATGCCGGTGGATCTTGCAAAAAGTGAATCATCCTTTCGCATGAAAGATACAATATGAACCTTTCACGGAAAGGTATCACCTGTATTTAAGCAGGCCGATCTTTCCTTTTTTTTTTTTTCCCCCACCGTCAACAAACAAACAAATCAATAAATAAATAAGAAAAAAAAAGTATCGGATCTAAAGCTGTATTTGGTGTTGCAATCTGAATACATTGTCAGTAATATTGATTATTATGTTTGGTACACGTAGATAATATTGTAATAAAATTACTGACAATCTTGATTAATATGTTTGGTATGATAATCAGATTACCGGTAATGTAACATCAAATTCTTAAAATATCTTTAAATCAAATTATTAGTTCAATATTTTAAATTATTTATTTAATTTTTTTAATGATAAAAATTATTATATGAAAAAAATTATTTTTTAATACTTATTATTATTATTATTTTATTTATTTTTCTATTCCTTCTCCTTCCCCCGCACACCACACCCCAACCCCCCTCCCCCCCCACCCTGCACGCCACCAACACCGCCTCCCGACCGTTGCACCTCCACCGCCGCCTCGCTCTGCCTCCTCCCGATGCCCTTCCTCACCACCACCATCCCCCTCGGCACCACCCCTGGGCCTCACCAGCCTTGTCCTCGCTGCCATCGCCGCCGCCTTGCTCCGCCTTCTTCTAACGCCCTTTTTCACCACCACTACCCCCTTGACACCGCCCCCTGACCTTACCAGCCTCGTCCCCGCCGCCATTGCTGCCGCCCCGCTCCGCCTCCTCCCGATGCCCTTCCTCACTACCACCATCCCCTTTAGCTCTGCCCTTAGCACCTTCGCCGTATCTCTCGACCGTTGCCAAGGGGGGAGGGGCCTGAGAAGACGATGGCGGAGAGGAGGGGGGGCCTGAGAAGACGGTGGCAGAGAGGAGGGGGCTGAAAGGATGGTGGTGGGGCCGGAGGGAGGAAGCATGGAGAAGACGGTGGCGGAGGAGAGAGGGCAGCTCAACTGCAATGTGGGAGGAGGGTAAGCACCGTGAGAGGAGAAGAGAAGCAGCAGCATATGGAGAAGAGGGCAGGCGCAATTTTATCTAAAATATTTATTACCAGATTATCATATCTCCAGTTATCTGGATAGCCATCTATTGCTCAGGCAATCTGGATTGTCTCATGAGAGGTAATCTAGATTACCAATACAACATATATTGCCATTAAAAATAAGTACTAAATATAATTATCCGATGGATCTATTTTAAATTGCTGACAACTTGGATAGATTGTCTGCTACCAAATGCATTCTAAGAGAAATTTTTTGACATCCACCAATACCTATGCATGCCATCTGATCTCAACCCTCCACTATCATCCTCAAGGATTGGGCTGCTTCTACGGCAGTCAAATCCCAAAGGGAGTTGTTGCATCAGACAAGCGAAATAGTGAAATAAGTAGGACAGAGAAAAAAATATGAGCACACAAAGAGCCAATGATATCCATCATCTCATGCTACCCTCGATAATCTCCACCATCTCCTACTACCCCTAATGATATCCACCGCTATCCATCATATAGATGATTGCCCATCACTGCCAATGATAGCCACCACCACCGGCAATCTTATCATCACCTACCATGATATCCACCATCATCCACTGGTATTGGCAATCTCCGTTACTGTCGACAACTGTAAATAAAAATATCAGGGATTGTTGATGTGTTTTTTTTTTTTTCAAAAAAAAGATGATGTACATTTTAGATTATGCTAATGCATGCATTTCAAATTCGCTGTGCATATATATCTTAAATAGCTAATGCATATGTTTTATAAAACCATATGCATATATTAAAAATAATTTTTTTTTGATATATTAAAATAATTAAAGCAAACATTTAAAATGGATGATCCACATGTTAATTATTATTGCATAGATTTTAAATCATAGATAAAAATTAAATAACATCTTGCATTTTATCTTAATTTGTAAATAATCTCAGCATCTCTAATTGCCGTAATATCAACCATACATTGTTCAAGTTATTACAATGTCCCTCATCAACCTTTCAATTTGGGGCAGAGCTCACCGTTGGTGTCTACATAAAAAATTATTTGGAGTTAGGTGACTGATATGGATTTGTTGAGCTATTTTTAAAAAAAAATTATATCTGATGTGAATTGATAAAAAAGTCTAATCTTAACCCAATCCCCTTGCCTAACCCTCCTTTCTAAAACGGTCATATAACTCCCATCAGTGATCCCCTAACCATCACCTCACTGCCCTCATCCCCTTAATGCGGCTACTTTTATCCTTATCTCCTCTCTTTTCATCTTATTGTCACTCTCCTTCCTTTTCATTTTCTTCTTTTTTTTTTCCTCTCTTTCTAGAATTTGAATGAAGTTCTTCATGATTTGAGCTGGTGAGTGATGGGATCTTTGGGAGAAAATGGGTTTGTTCCCACCATTGGTATTTTGAAGGTAGGAAAAAATTTTGAGAACAATCAAGAGCATAAGTTTAGGGAGGTGGGACAAGAGGGATTCATTGAGGGATGGGTCACCATCAACAGTAAAAACATGGTCTTTATTAAGGAACGGGTCAACATGAATTCAGATTTTGGATTATATTTTCTTTAAAAAGGATTCCCAAATGAGAATTTTTCTTTCTTTGATAAACTTTAATAAGATTGATTATGACCCCCTTCTTTTTCGATTTAATGAAAGCTTTGAACACCTACAAAAAAAGGAACAAGATTTTTATCTGTAACTAAAAAAAAAAAATTGCCTTCAAGAAGTCCAAATGCCCAAATCTTATTGGATTAAAAAATCTGAAATAATTAAAGAGAAGGAATTGGTGATGATTTGAGATAATCTCTATGTTTTTAAGCATGATTTTTAGAAAACGAGGCAGCTACTCTCTTCAAAAAGCTTAGATGTTAAACCTTTATGAATCAGGACTATTAAATTTTCTATGAGAAAAACCAAAATCGAGCACTTTGATATGAGGTTTTCAATTCAAAAGTTTGAAAATTACTTCAAAAATATAATCTTCAGAATCATAGTGCTAGAGACTAGTAATGAGCGTTTTAATCTAGCATTTCAAATTAAAATTTTTAAAAATTAATAAAAAAATAAAACTTTACAACCTTCGAATTTAGAAACACAAAGAACTATTTTTACCTCAAAAATTAACAAAAATTATCACAAACACTACCACCAACTTGCAATCTATAACCAAAAATAAAGAAGGGTGAGGGAGAAGGAGGAAAGAGAGGGAGAGGGAAAAGAAGAAGAAAAGAGAGGAGGAGAGGGAGATGGGGGCAAACATGGTCGGAGGGATGGTGGTGGCAAGGCAATACCCGGGCATTGTCGGTAGGGAGGAGAATTGGGAGAGAGGATGTGATTAAGATTATGATATGGATATTTTGATAATTAGACTATTTTAAATCCACATCAAATTTTATCATATTTTAAAATAGTCTAATAAATTCACACCAACTATCTAATTTCAAATAATTTCCACATGGACACCAGCAGCAAGCTTTGCCCAAATTGGAAGATTGATAGGAGATATTGTAATCAATTGAAAAATATAGGATTGACATTACAACAATTGGAGATACAGAAAAATACTTATAAGTGGAGATAAAATGAGGGGCTTTTATTTACTTTTAATCCTTAAATCATTGATGAACATATTTTATAAAATATTAGCGATATATAATTATGTAATATGAATAACTGATGCACATATTTAAGAAAGATGATCCACATATTATAATTTCTGATGGGCATATTTGAAGTGAACGACTCATATTTGTTTAATTATTGTATATACATTTTAAAGTGATATAAATATTTTAAAGAGCTAATGCAATCATTAGATTATTTCAGTGGATGCATGCATTATAAGATACCAAATACTTTTAAAAGCCCATGTGCATGTTCTGAAAATATGATACACACATTTGACAGATATGCACAGTTGACTGGAAATTTCAAATATCCATTTTAAATAGTTAATGCATATATTTCAAATGAGTGACACATGCATTTCAAATTATTGTTACGTATGAATCTGATACATACATTCTGAAAAGGCAATGAATGTATTATAAATTATTGATGCGTATATATTATAAATTACATGAGTTCGCCATCAATGTTGGATGATACTCAAGATGTTAATGGTGATAGTTATGATGGATGATAGTACCATTGTGCCTAGATATTTTATTTGTTTCTCATCTTCAAAAATTACTTTCAATTCAATACGTTGCAATGCTAGTTTATAATATATGCATCATATGTTTAAAACATTTGCATCATATTCAATGATAATTTTCTCTCATGCACCATCAATGGTTAGGGATAGTGGTAAAAATCATCGTTAGTAGCAGAGCTGTGGATATCATTAGTGATTAGATGATGTTAGAGTTCATCGATGATGGTAAAGAGTGATGGAGATCATTAACCATAACGAGTGGTGGTTGAGATCGATGTTGGTGCTAGCAATGATAGAGATAATTGTTAGTGGTAGGTTGTGGCAGAGTTTATGGTTATGGTAAATAGTTGTGGAAATCATCGATAGTGGTGATGTTAAAGATCGTTGATGGTGATGGTTAGTGGTAGAGATCATTAACAGGTAATGATGGTAACGATCATCAATGATAGCAGGTGACGATAAAGATTGATCATGTTGATGGGTGTAGTGGAGATTGTTGTTGGTGGTAAGTGGTCATAGAGATTTTTAATGATAGCTTGTACATAACAATATTAGAATGATGGTTGGTATCAATGATCGTGGTAGATGGTAGTAAAGAGCATTGATGGTGATGGATGTGGTGAGCATCATTGATGATAGTGGATGGCAGTGAGATTATAGATGGTGGTAGATGATGATCACTTAAATTAAGTCATTAGAAATACATAATTTTATTCAATTACATTTTATTTATTAAGAATTTGATGTTCTCTAGTCTATTTTGCAGGTAATTGAGAGTTTGGATTTATACGATTCAAATTGGACTCAAATCGGATCAGATTTGAGTGAATCAGACAATCAACTCCCATTCCAGTGTGAACGCTACTTAAAGATCAAGGGTCAACAAGCAACCTCCCAATTAAGAATCTCGAATAGAAGATAAATAAAATCAAGTATGAACATGACTTAAATCTCAAAGGCTCAGATCAAAAGATCACTCTTTATGAAGATCTAAATATGAATGCGACTTATTGATCAATAGAGAAGAAGTAATATGAAGATCCAAAGGTCCTTATTCATACTCCCACCTCTCTTTTCATGAAACCCTTACCTCCTCTCTATAAATACACCCCAGTCCTTCTTTCTCAATCCATCAGCCCTCTTGTGGGGTTCTTCATCTTCTTCTCTCTCTCCTCCTTCTCTCCTCCATCAAAGCTCTTTTCTTTCTCTCTTTCCATCAAGTCAACGCCTAAGTTTCTCTCTAAACTGCTGCCTCCATCTCTCTTTGTTTCTTCTCCACAAATCTAGAAGAGGTACTAATCCTAGTACGACACCATATTCTTCCATAGATCTATTCTCCATATTCCAAGAAGTCTAGGGAAGATCCTAACCTTAGCACGCCTTCTATCAAATCTAAGAGAGGTCTTAATCCTAGTACCGCTATCCTTTCTATATTTTCATACCCTCTTCCATCTACCTTTCTTCCTTAGAATTTCTGGATCAAGCCTTCCAGCTATTTTACCATTGTCTGCATGGAGAAAGATGAAAGATTCAAGAAAGCACATCTACCATCGGGTGCAGCAAGAAAATCAACTTGATTTTGTTGTCTTGTATCATTTTTTTATTTTTTTCATTATGTATGCTTCTTTATTTAATTAATAAAAAATATTTTTTTTGTAATTTTTTTATTTTTTTATTAATTTTTTATAATTTTTATTATTTTTTTTTAATTTTTTAAAATAATTGATCTAAGATCCTTATGAATACGATCCTGACTCATCCTATCTACATAATAGTGAGTAGGTTTAATTTTGATATGCTACGACACATATAAAATTTTGACATCGTTATCGGAGATCTTGGTATGATTGTTTTAAAAAAAATCAAAAAATATATATTTACTACTTTATTTTTCTAGTAGATTATTTTTTTTACACTCTTATGTTTCATACTTTATTTTGCTGATTGATAATTCACTTGTTATTGTTAATTAATTTACTTTAATTACTTAATTACCTTTTATTTACTCTTTTTAAAATTTTTATCTTATATTGCTTTTCATATATGGTAGATTTACTATTCTCTAGCTAGATTACTTTATTTACATACATAAATTTTTTTTTTGCTTTCTATAGTCTAGTGATTTACTGCATTCTATAGCTTAGAATAATTTACTGCTTTATACAATTAGTAATTTTTTATTTTCTAAGTAGATTAGACTCTTTACTTTTTATTTAGATTACGTAGTTATCTTTTATTTTTAACCATGAAATTATCTTATTTGCATAGTTAAGTAGCTATCTTATTTATTACTGACCATTATTCCTAGTGATTTACTGCTTTTCATAGCTTAGAATAATTTATTATCCTAAAAGTAGATTTGATTTGTTGCTTTATTTGTAGGTTACCTATCTATCTTTTGATCTTAGTATTATTTACTTTTCATTTAGTTAGATTCACTAGATCTTCTCATATCTAATTAATCTAATTTAAAACTTATCTCTTATTTCTTCTTGCTTAAAGATAACACAATATAAAAAGAATACAAAGACACCACATAACACTTGACTAATATAAATAAACTAATTAAATCTTAAAGGCTACTTAATATGTTTGGATACCTTTTCATTTTGCATTGCATATTTTTATAAAATACTTTAAGGATACTTAATCTAATTAAATAAGATAACATGAAAATTTGATCATCCTTTCTCGGCCCATAAATCACAATCTTACATTTATATTGATCCAAGCCTCTAACTTAAAATTAATTAGATATTGACCCCTAAAGACTCTCGAGCTCAATAAGACAAAGAACCCTAAGAGTTGGACTGGGTTAAATTGATCAGTTTAATTGATGTCTAAAAAAGTGGTTCAGAGATTACATCCCGAAAGAAAGTGGTTTATTAATTGGTTCTGTTCGCTGATCTGGCCAACTTAGTTAGTATCTAAAAAAAGTAATGGAGAGACCTCCACCAACCTTATACTTATCTGGCCAATTGAGTGGTTAATCTTTTACTTGGAGTACTCGAAGATGATCTTAACAGTTAGAAGCAATCTAGATCTAAGATAACCTTAGGATAAAGTTAGCTTGATTGCATCACTTGTTTGAAAAATCAAAAAAAAAATTAAAAATAACCTTCTCATCTATCATCTCTAGGTCTATGATTCTCATCTTTAGAACATCTTTCTTTCTCCATCTTCTCTTCTTCTTCTCTTTCTCTTTCTTAAAAAAAAATCAGAAAGAGATTATTCTGATTTGAAACTCTTGATTGCATATTAAAATAATCAAAATAATTCGATAAATTAGATCGGTGCTAAGAATATAGATTTCTATGGTAGAGAGGATGAGCTGTCTCATAGATTAGATCACCTATTGACCATTAGCCACACTCTATCTATATCTATTGGGGCAATTCAGCCGACTCCTCCGATTCTGACTTTCAATCGACCTGATAAGCATGAACCACCAACTATCAATCGATTGACCGACCGACTGTCAGCTATTCTCAACCATTCCTAACAAACTTCAACTATGATGACTTAACTGATTTTAGACCACAGACCATTGACATTCAGAGTTGCTAATCGATGGTCATTTAGACTTCCACAACTATCGACATACGATCGATATATTCTGATTATCGATATAGAGTCAGCATACTAGAAACTGCTAGTGCAGAAAGTGCATAATGGTCAGAACATGATTAGTGATGGATATAACTGCCCATCCCACGATCACATAATATTAAAATAAGTAGGACCTACATGTCTAACCATTACAAACGATTATCAATAATTCATCTGTAAAAGAAAATAAATGAACAGCATTTGATAAGGACTCTTTGGAGGAGGTAAATGAACAGCATTTGATAAGGACTCTTTGAAGCTGATGCTCTACCTCTCTAAATATTTATCTGTTATTTATCACTCCTTACTGCTTTAAGCATCGGAGGGTCTCCGTCAAACGTAATTTCGATCAGTGTGGACTTTATTTTGTAGGTACTCTTCATCGACAATGGACGCAATAGGAGATTGACCGTAACAGATTAGCGCACCAGGAAGGGAGAAAGATACGAGTAATCATGATAAAAATTAGAGCTCAAAACAACTCTACAGGATCCGCGAGGCAATCTTCTCATCGAAAAGATCTTCCTTCCCCATCTCTATTGGTAGAGCCTAGCTTTTCACGTCCTGTAGTCACTACGGACGTACAAATTACTGCTTTAATATAGTAAATGAAGGTGTTGACAGAGGTGGTGCATAGCCTCCAACAACAACAGACACAGCAATAGCAGCAGCCACTGACGGAGAAGCTGGTGGCTCATTCAGTGCCATCCATGCACAACCATCGTCCTCCACGGCACTCACCCTTTTTATCTCCAGAATGACGATCATCTCGATGTTCTCATCGAGTCGAGTAACCGCTTTCTCAACATTCTCATTATGCCCGCTCATCATTCACGACGATCTTCCTCTTCTTTCCATGTACATAGCATCAAGAAGGAGAAAAGATCGCATGTACCTTCTACTTTTTCATCCTCAAATTCTTTAGGAGATTTTATTCCTGGATTTTTCAGCAACGGTGGCTCGACGACTACGAGTGCAAATTCAAGAAGATCGATTGCCAATTTGTTTGACTCTAAGTGGAAGGCCGAAAGTCCTCTAATAACCTTGACTTCCATATTGCCCAACCTCTCTCTCAGCGTATCTTGGACGAGCCGATCCCGTCTCAGTTCAAGATGCTGCAGATGGAGCCATATGATAGTTTTACCGATCCAATTGATCATTTGGAGAGTTACAAGGCTCTCATAATGATTCAAAGGACGACTGATGCCCTCATATGTATTGACTTTCCGACAACTATTTGAAAAGTTGCTCGAGCCTGGTATTCTGAATTTCAATCGGAGTGCATTAATTCTTTCGAGCAGCTCGAATATTTATTCGTGGCTCATTTTAGCACTAGCCAAAAGGTGCCACAAACATCAGATAGTCTCTTCTCCATCAAGCAAGGTGAGACAGAGACATTGATAGATTTTGTGGCTCGCTTTAACACGATCACACTTGAGGTTAGAGAGCTCAATGAAGATATGGCCATCTCGATCATAAATAGAGATCTGAGGGGATCCAGATTTTTCTACTCTCTGGATAAAATTTTTTCTCGGACATATGCTGAACTTTTAAAGCACACATACAAATATATTCATGCGGACGAAGGTGCTTCTGACTGGTGCTAGACTGAAAGAAAAGGTCAGAAAAAAAATTGAAGAAAAGTGGAGCTCCGATCGAATCAAGTCGGTCAACAACTAATAAAAGAGCTTCACCCTATCGACGGAGTCCAAGACTGAACAACTATGACAGTAGGTATGACTCCTATACTCCTTTTTCTGCTCTCCATGTGTAGATCTTAATGGAGATCGAAAGAGAGAAGTATCTTCAACATCCTTTATCGATGAAAGTACTATCGAGGAGTTGTGATAAGAAAAAATATTATCGATTTCATCGTGATCACGGTCAGAATACCGAGCAATGTATTCAGCTCAGGGATGAAATAAAGGCTTTGATCCGACGTGGTTACCTCAAAAAATTTCAACGAGATCATCCGACTCAACCTCCCACCGACTAATAGCCATAGCCACAAGCTGAGAAAATGATCAACAATTGGCCAATGGTGGAAGTGATCAATATGATTTTTGGACGACCGAAGGATTGGGGGGCAACTTCTGAAGAAGAGTCGGTAAAGAAATGATGACTTGACAATGTAATCTCTTTTTCGAAAGTGATGTTCGGAGAATACAAACTCTCCATGATAATGCTGTTATCATCCCGACGTCGATAGTAAATTATGACATAAAAAAATTCTAATCGATAATGAAAGTTCTACTGATATTTTTTTTTTTACTCAACTTTCTCTCAAATACAACTACTAACTGACCGACTCAGAAGAGTCTCAATATCATTAGTCAGTTTTACTGGAGATATAGTTACCATGGAAGAAAAAATTATTCTCTCACTAATCACAGAAATAGATCCACCACAAAATATCTTTCTCTTGACATTCACAGTCGTCCGAGTTCTTTCAACTTATAATGCCATACTTGGATGATCAAGACTTAATATCTTAAGAGTGGTAGTATCAACATATCATTTATTGCTTTAATTTTCAATAAGAAATAGAGTTAGAAAAATATATAGAGATCAACAACTTGCTCGACGTTGCTTCATGATCTCTACAAAGAATAATCAATCTGAAAAGTCTTTGTTCGTTGATAAATTGGATCAAAGAAAAAATAAAAAAAGGGGTGAACCAGTCGAGCAATTGATTTCTATCTCATTAAAAAAAAGATAATCTTAAAAAGATGGTCCAAATTGAATCGTAATTATCTGATCTAGAACGACAATAACTGATAAATCTACTAAGAGCAAATATCAACATTTTTACTTAATCGATAACCGATATGCCAGAAATTTTTTCAAAAATAATAACTCACTGACTGAACATTGATTCTAATGTTAGGCCGGTGAGACAAAAAAAAAATTTTGCTCCTAAAAGACAAAAAGTCATCGATGAAGAAGTCGACAAGCTCCTCGCGGCTGGCTTTATTAGAGAAGCTAATTATCTTGATTGACTCACCAATATAGTAATGATGAGAAAAGCTAATAAAAAATAGAGAATTTGCATCGACTACATAAATTTAAATGAAGCTTGTCTGAAGGACAGTTTTTTCTTATCAAAGATTGATCAACTAGTTAATGCGACTTCGGAACATCGATTGTTGAGCTTTATGGATGCTTTCACAGGCTACAATCAAATTTGGATGGCACCTGAAGATGAGGAGTACACCACCTTCATAACCGATAAAGGCATCTACTGTTACAAAGTAATGTCATTCGATTTAAAGAATACCGGTACTACTTATCAACGACTAGTCAACAAACTATTCAAGGCATAAATTAGACGTAACATGAAAGTCTATGTTGATGATATGCTGGTAAAAAAATTTTAAACTTTTGATTATGTTCGAAACTAGGAAGAAGCCTTCGATACACTTCGACAACATCAAATGAAATTGAATCTGACTAAGTGTGCATTCGGCGTAACTATCGAAAAGTTTTTTGGATTTTTTATATCACAATGAAGAATTGAAGCTAATCCTAAAAAAATAAAAGCTATCATTAATATGAAGCATTCAAGCTCCAAGAAAGAGATACAACAACTCAATGGAAGGATCGCTGCACTTAATCAATTCATCTCAAGATTAACAAAAAGATGTCTACTCTTCTTCAAGACCTTGCGACAAGCAAAAAATTTTTCATGATCAGATGAGTACCGACAATCTTTCAAAAATTTGAAAAAATATTTGACATCTCCACCATTACTCACAAAATCAAAGGTGGGAGAAATATTGTATCTCTATCTGGCGACTTCAGTGGAGGCGATTAGTTTGATATTTATCCAGGAGAATGAAAATTAAATTCAACGATCGATTTATTACACCAACAAAGTACTTCATAATATTAAAATATAATATCCAAAAGCAAAAAAGATGATCAACGCTCTGATCATATCATCACAGTGATTTCGATCGTACTTTCAGAATATCTAATAATTATCAGATCAGTCATTGAAGGCAATTCTATACCAACCTAATACTTCAGATCAGATGGCGAAATAGATAATAAAACTCAATGAGTTTGATATTCAATATCATCTATTATCGTCAATGAAGGTACAAGTTTTGGCCGACTTTGTCGTCAAGTGCACCGTATCCGGCGATAATCCTAAAGATGAACTCGATGGCAAATAGAAGCAAATTAAAACTCCTGAGATCGATTTAGCATCAGTGTGGGTGCTATATATTGATGGAGCATCTAATGCACAAGACAGTGGTGCCGGTCTCATCCTCACCAATTTCGAAGGGATCGTAACTGAATATGCCCTTCACTTTAATTTTAAAGCCTCAAATAACCAAACCAAGTATGAAGCTCTTTTAGTCAGCTTGAAGATTGCCAAAAAACTTGACATTAATAATTTGCAGGTCTTCACTGACTCACAATGAATCATCAGATAAGTTAAAGATGAGTTTGAAGTTCGAGATCTCGTTATGATGAAGTACCTTCAGAAAGTGAAAGATCTTGCATCAATCTTGAAATATTTTAAGATCTCTCACATTTCAAGAGCGGAGAATGCTCGAGCTGATGTATTTTTTCGACTCGTAACTACTTTATTCAGCTCGCTTGATCAGATATTCATCGAAACAACCGAGTATTGACAAAATCAAAGAAGTGCTGCAAATCAATGACGAGCCAAGTTGGATGGATCCGATCATCTAATATTTGACTGATGAAACTCTACCTGTAGATCCTTCAAAAATCAAATGACTAAGATAGATGACCTCATAATATATTTTGATGAATGGATAACTCTATAAAAGATCATTCTCTCTTTCCTTACTAAAGTGCTTGAAACCAACGAATGCCGACTATGCGCTCTGAGAAGTTTATGAAGAAATTTATGAAAATCACTTGCGGAGTAAATCATTGGCTTATAAAGTCTTGCGATAAAGATATTATTGACCCACCATGAAGAAAGATGCAGCTGAACTTATCCGAAGATGTGAACTATATCAGAAATATGCTAACATACAACATCAATCAGCCAGTCAGCTAACATCAATTATTATATCATGACCCTTCGTGCAATGAAGAATCGATATACTTGATCTTTTTCCTCTGACATCTAATCAAAAAAAAATTTATAAAAGTTGCCATTGATTACTTCACTAAATAGATGGAAGCTAAACCCTTGGCATAAATTACTGAAAGTAAGATGGAAGACTTTATTCAGAAATCAATCATATGTAGATTCGATCTATCACACATCATCATCACTGACAATGATCGATAATTTGACAATCAAAATTTTAAAAAATTTTATGCAAAATTTTATATTACGTACAAGCTCACCTCAGTCGAAAATTTACAATCTAATGGTGAAGTGGAGGTGACAAACTGAATAATTCTATATGATTTCAAAATCAGATTGAATGAAGCTAAAGGCCTTTGGAGAGAAGAATTATATCCAATCTTATGGATATATCGGACAACTCCTCATATATCGACAGAAGAATCATCATTCAACTTAGCCTATGAAACTGAGGTGATAATTTCACTTGATATTGGATTGCCATCAATAAAAGTCGAACAATATAATGAGTCGAGCAATTTTGAATATCGGAGAGCCGACTTAGACTTACTCTCGAAAGTCCGACAACAAGCTTAAGTTCGGATGACAGTATATCGACAGAGAGTAGCCCGGTATTATAATATAAAGGTCAAACCGAAAGTCTTTCATTCGAAAAATCTAGTCCTGAGAAAGACAAAAATTTCAAAATCTCTGGACCAAGAAAAATAATTTTCAAACTGGGAAGGACCTTATAAGGTAATCGAGACACTTCGTCCGGGAGCATATCGACTAAATACTCTCGATGGAATGACTATTTTTCAGACTTAAAATATCGATAATTTGAAGATGTACTATCAATAAAGTTATTCACATGTACGATATATTCGGAATGAAATATTAAGATTTTGAATCTTGAAATCTTCAGTCATCTATAAGTTATCTGCAAAAGTAGCATTAGATCGATAAATAATCAATCAACTTGTAACGACTGTATCTCAATTTTTTATTGTAAAAATTGATTTAAGTCGAATGATGACATCAAATCGATAAATAATCTGTCAACTTGTATCGACTATATCTCGATTTTTCACTGTAATAATTGACTTAAGTCGAATGACTACTCATGCCGACTTAGCTTTAGCTAAGTGAAATATTATGCTGACTCGACTCCGATTGAATAGAAAATATACCGACTTGACTATGGTCAGTCAAAGAATATTCAACTTGTCACCGTCTATCAAATATCTAAAAAATTTAAAAGCTAAGTTGGTTGATATCCGACTAGCAGACAAACTCTACTATGATTATTGATCGACATTCAACTCATCGATGGATAATCGGTAATCCGATTGTTATTCAATGATATGGACGATACACCAAGATTGAAAAGGGATTCCATACTTAGAATTTTTTTTTTCATTCATTAAAGAAGATATTACAAAATTGGACCCAGAGTCCGATTACAAAATTGGACTACTGTCTGATTACAAAAAAAAGGAGAAGATATTATATCGATCACCAATCGACTTCTTCTTCAGCTTGCTCCAGTATAGCTTCGGTGGTTGGAGCAGATTCTGGTATAGTCAGTGTATCTCTCTCGTTCGATGTGGTGATTTCCTCGACAGCCTCTTCTTTCGAACTAGGGGGGATGATACTGCTCAGATACAAGTTTGGATATAGTTTTCCGACTGCATCTCTGCCATCTTTGTATTCGACACAATAGGAGGTGAATTTATCCTTGAGAATTTCATCCTTGTACTCCTGTGATTCTCTAAAATTCTCGATGGCCAGATTCAAAGCATCTTTCGCCAACTCTGCCTCTTCTTTGGGGAGACCGACTCTGCATTGGCCAGTGCCAACCTTTCTTTGGTGGCCCGATGCCTCTCACGCTCCACCTCAAGTTCTATGCATCCATCCCTTTCCCTCCGAAGTCGATTGATTGAATGCTTTTTGCTCTTAATCCAAAACTCCAGAGACGTGATGTTCTGTTAAGCCGACCCTAATTCGGCTCTGGTGGACTCCAATTCGACTGTCGCACAGAAGATCTCTTTCTGGAGCTCCTTCTCTCGTTTAGTTGCCGCTTGAAGCTGTTCGATGGTAGCAGCTTTCTCGATGTTTGCGACTGCGACCTTGTCCATCCAGACCTGATGAAGCTCAGCAAATTTTTGATATCCGCTCTCCAGAGCATTCATATCGTGTACCAACTGAAAAGAAAGAACAAGTCAGATTTAAAAAGAAAAAAAGAAGTATCATCAACTTATCCTGAGGATCGTCGGGTAGAAAGAAGAAAATATCTTGGATACGGTCTGATCTTTCCTATTCTCCCTGTCAATCGGGAGAAGAGTAGCCTCGATGAGTCATTTGGCCAATATTGGATTGGCCAAAGCCGACTCACCGACTGGGATCCGAATGTCGAAGAGGGTGGGGAGACCTGTCGATGATCCATCCTCAATAAAAATGGCTGGTGCCTTTTTTCGCTCTCCAATTGGCGATCGTTCACCAAAGTCGGAGCTTGTCTATGCTTAAGATCGTGTCGGCACAGCTAGAGGTACCTGAAGAATAGTTTGCCTGGCAGTAGATGGTTCTGATTCGACCGCGATTGCAGATTCGGTCTGAACCCCCACTAATGGAACCGTCGATGGTTCTGACGCGGCATCTTCATCTCTCACCATCTCTACTCTAACCGACGGTACTTCAACAGAAAGAAGCATTATCGGAGCTGACAATGCTATAACTCGCTCAATGCTGGGAGCTGTCATCGATGGAATGTCGGACTCTCTCGTCAGTATCGACTCAGAATCAATCTGACTCTTTTTCATCGTTCAGGATGATCTAGTGTCGGTCGCTGCTCTCTTCTTGACAGCGTGTTGATGAATGTCAGCAGTTGTGACTCATGTTGTCGACCGCATAGCTACAATCAGAAGACAGAAATTTAGTTATAAAGTCTGAAAGTAAATGAAAAATAAAATGACCGACTATGCTATACCTAAAGAAGTCACCGAACTAAGTCTGGCATTATAGAGAGCTTGCTCCATCATCAGCTCTCGCTGCACTAGGACTTCCATATCCTTGAGTCAGAGAAAATCTTTCCAATCAATAATATCGATTTGACTATGTTCGTTGGGGCCGATTCTCGGATCGCTTCAGGATGAAGGAAAGCCCCAAGAAGATGAAGAAGAGACAAAGAAAAATTGATTCTTCCACCCATGAATGAATGATGGAAGATAAAAAATAAAAGACAAACCCTTCCTCAGGTTGAAGAACCACCAACTCTTGGCTTTCGGGTGAGGACAAAGGACGAAGAAGGCTAAAAAAAAGAGGATGAGGGTTGGTCAGAATGAGACGACACAACACAGCAAAACTGATAATTAGCTGAATGGAGTTCGAAGCTATTTGAATAGGGCAAAGATGGTAGTAATCAAGGAGATTCCGGACGAACTCTGAAATCGAAAATCGAAGACTGGCCTGAAGGTTCTCTACATAAAATGCAATCTGATCTAGAGGAGAAGAGTTCATCCGACCATCCGGACCAGGAGCGAAGAGCTGACATTACTTCAGGATACGATACTGTTCCTAGAGCTGATCGATATTAGATCCGAACAAGGAAGAAACTTCCATCTCTGGATCTGAAAGAGAATCATCGATCGGATTTTCTGATCGACTATTTTGAGAAGTTGAAGCCTTCGCCTTCTTACCCCTACTTGCCATTGAAAATGATAGAACCTAGAAGAAGAAAGGAGAAAATCTAGGAGGAAGGAATGAGAACTCGACCTGAAACTAAGAAATGATGTGAGAAGAGGGAAGACTTCGAAAGCTCTCAGCACTCAAGGCGGAACCCTCTGTTGCAAGGGAGAATGATGAATGCAAAAGCATATCCAAATAAAAGTGATATTATATATATATAATCCTTCAACGGCCTAGATGAAGTTATTCAAATCAAGGCTTCTCTAGATTTTGACACGTGGCTACATCAAAATCGACTATTGATCGGACAGTTCGACGCACCTACCTTCAGATCATACCACCTCACCACTATCCGCATGAACGGCACAGAGCCAATGACATCTGACATGCGGTCAAAGTCAACTAGTTAGAATCAAATCGTTCGGATCTATCGGATATCAGACTATCTTCTTAAAATGACACCCCAATGATGATCTCATGGTTATCGAAACGACAAAACGACTGGAGACACTTTATTTTTTGAAGAAATCATTAATGTCTGCAGTCAAACTGGAGCTTAAGACAACACGTGGCAAATTCAGCCGACTCCTCCGATTTCGACTTTCAATCGGCCTAATAAGCACAAACCAGCGACTATCAATCAGTTGGCCAACTAACAGTCGGCTATTCTTAACCATCCCTAATAAACTCCGACTATGACGACTTAACTGATTTCAGATCGAAGACCATTGGTATATCAGAATTGTCGATTGATAGTCATTCGGACTTCCACAACTGCCGACATACAATCGACATATTTTTATTGCCGACATAAAGTCGACATACCAAAAACCACCAGTGCACAAAGTGAGATCCATTCTTCATAAGTATAGAGGAGGTACTAACTTTAGCACGACACAATTTTTTTCTATAGATCCATTCTCCACATCCCAAGAAGTCTAAAGGAGGTTCTAATCCTCGCACGCCTTCCATCAAATTTAAGAGATGTCCTAATTCTAGTACCGCTATCATTTCCATATTTTCATACCTTCTTCCATCTACCTTTCTTCCTTGAAATTCCTAGACTAAGCCTTCCCGTCATTCTGTCGCTGTCTGCACGGAGGAAGACTAAGGATTCAAGAAAATATATTTACCATCAAACGCAGCGAGAAGATCAATTTAGTTTCATTGTCTTGTATCATACTTTTATTTCTTTTCCATTATGTATGTTTTTTTATTTAATTAATAAAAAATATTTTTATTGTAATTTCTTTATTTTTTTCTTAGTTTCTTGTAATCTTCATAATTTTTTTTATTTTTTTAAAATAATCGATTTAAAATTTCTATGGATACGATCTCGACTCATCCTATCTACATAGTAGTTAGTAGATTTAATTTTAATGTGCTATGACATACATCAGTAGATGATTAGATAAAAAAAATTCTCATTTTTTTTTCTTTTAAACTATTAATTTATATTTTACTTTATATATAATGTATATTTGATGTTCATTTTCTTTCTTTTTATTTCCATCTCCATGGTAACTTGCCAACGATCATTTGGTCAGAAGATAGAAAATTTCATTCTCGCACACACATAAATATAATGCAAATAACACCGCAGATCACCTGATTGGAAATTCCTTATTTGCGCAGCTGATCTATCCCACGAATCATAAGACAACGCAGTCTCAGATGGCACGTGCACGCCCTGATCCGACACGCGTCCTTTTGGCCTTTAAATTCCTCAGGGCCGC
Source organism: Elaeis guineensis (assembly GCF_000442705.2). Classification (NCBI taxonomy): domain Eukaryota; kingdom Viridiplantae; phylum Streptophyta; class Magnoliopsida; order Arecales; family Arecaceae; genus Elaeis; species Elaeis guineensis. The sequence continues at coordinate 127,439,828 of NC_025994.2, forward strand.
CTCCCTGCTTCCTGAGATCGGCAGCTGCTCTCGGGATCCCCAATTCCCCGTTTCTTGGCCGTCAGAAAACGAGCGAGAGACCGGAGTCTCGGAGATAGGGGGCGACCTGAGAACTCTTACGGCGGAGAGACGATGTGGTGGAGGGTCTCTAGCCACCTCCAAACCCTCGCTGGTCCATGGCGGCGATCCGGCCACAAGCTCCTCCGCCTTTCCACCCAAGAAACCCTACAGAGCCGTGGCCTCGCCTCCATCACCTCCTCGCCGTTCCGGAAGACCTCTCCTCTCCTCTCCTCGGAATCCGGTGGGTCCTCCTCCGATCTCTTTTGTTTTTGGCTAGGTTTGAACCGTGCGGACCCATCCGATTTGGTCTTCTGTCTTTAGATAATGTCCCGACGAAGAAGAGAGTGGAGGACGTGATGCCGATCGCCACCGGGAATGAACGGGAGGAGCTCGAGGCCGAGTTAGAGGCGAGTTTTTCGACTTGGCACTCTGTTTGGGTCTTGGTTGGTCGATTCAAGATTTGATGGATTTTCTTGTTCGTGATATATATATATATATATATATATATATATATATATATATATATATATATATATATATATATATATATATATATATATATATTTATTTTCTTTCAGGGGAGGAAGCGGTTTACTGACATGGATACCCCGGTCGGTCCGTTCGGCACCAAAGTTAGTCTGATTCTTGAACTTGAATCTGCAAGATGTTCTTGATCTCTGATAAGTTGCGGTCTGATTTGTTCGTTGATGATGACGTGTTTTTTCCGTCCATTTTCTCCTTCTTGCCTAGACCCTTTCCGTGTTTTTGCATTTAGATGCGATCTTCTTATATGTGTTGCCTGCCATATTTCATTCGGTTTCTTAGGACTTGGTAGAATGGAAGAGAATACTTGTGGTATATCATTTGTTAATGTGCATTAGATTAATAGGTACCATCTTGTTGTGTTCATTCCTTATCGCTATAACCATATAGATTGTAAAGGTCTATGATGCTTGTATATATCTTTATTGTCTTGTATATATCTTTATTGTCATGTATTTGCTGGGGCTGGAAAATAAGGATCATACCATTTGCTGAGTTAACCCGAAGAGAATTTTCAGACATCTGCTATATGGTCAGCTTACCAACTTCACAATTAGAGGGATTGAATCATCAACACTTATCTCTTTTTCCGGACTATTAATTTGTTTTTTTCCCTTCTTTTTAACACCCCAATGTAAAAATATGCTGATGTCTTCAAAAGCTTTGGACACCCAGTATATGAACAACATGTGCAGGTTGGGTCCATAATATCTACTGTATGATTGGGAAGAAAAAAGTATTTACAGGTCAGGTGAAGTTTGAAAGAAATGGGATACCAGACATTCTACATTATGCTCAAGTCTAGTATTCTTCATAACAATATTTTACTATTCTTCATAATAATGAGGTGGAAGCATCCAGCTTGTTGGGAGGGCACCTGCCAGTGAATTCTGGCCATGCTAGCTTATTGTAGCATGTTGAGCTTATTTAAACTCCATGTATGCAAAGCTTAGAACAAATAGCAGAGGACAAAGCGGAAGCTTCCACTCCTTTTCATTTGGTACCATAATTAAAAATATACATTTAGGCATACATTCCACTGGTCAAGAGCAGAATTTAATGAGGTATCATTCTTTTTTATTTTCTTTCCAAGAAATTTAATGAGATCTCCAAATTATATAGTTGTTTTAATTTGTGTAATGTATTGGTTCAGAAATATAACACTTCCAGGTCAGTTAAGATGACTGAAAGCTATTATGGATGAAATGGATGGGATGTTAAAAGTATAAAAATTTTTTGATAGATAAAAATTTTTGATAGATAAGGCATAGACACGTGAGTTCTTATACGTCATAAGTATATATTTTGCAAAAGAAGTCATTAATGATGCTGCCTTGGTTATACTAAATTGTATATGCATATTCCATATTAACAAAACTAGAGAAGTCTTTTAGATATTAGATATAATCAAGCAAGGCACTTAATTGGATGTTTTCCTCAATGTGAATCACAAAAATGCATTAAAGACTTATACAAAGGTATTGGGACAAAGTAGTAGCAAAACTAGTGGTGTGATGGTTGATTTTCTGGAGGTAGTGAGCCTACCATAGGGTGTTGTAAACTAATGTTCTACCATTATATCGATCTAGATCGTACAAATTATTTGTCGATTATATATAGTTGATCGATAAGGGATAAGTTGAGTTTTAAATAGGAACTATAAGATGTAATTGAAAGCAAAAATCCAAGATTTTTTCAATTCATAGGATATAATATTAGGATGGATGCCAACAAGTTCCATCCATGGTTTGCTAAACCGTACCTAACTGGCCGTTTCAGGGTTTAGTGAATCGGATTGGTCGGTTACCGGCATGGTTTTTGTCATGCCCTAAACCCATTACCCAGGTGGTCATGTGACATAACATCCCTTAGGACGAGGCTCGATAGAATATGTAATGCCTATAAATTCAATATGACCTCTTCATAACTAGATGATAATGATTTCTATTCATAACATAATAGTTCCATCATTAAGAAGTAACAAAATTATCTAGTTATCAATTCAACTATTTGATCGGCATCTGTGATGCTCTAACTATTCATCCTCTCACCGATGATTCCAAACCGCAGCCAAGCAATAAGTATTTTGCAACTCTAAAAAGAGAAGCGGAGGAGTTATATGAGTTTTATAACCTAGTAAGAATCTCCACACACCTACATCAACATAATAATAATATAAATTTGAAAATAGCAAAAAATCAAAACTAATATAAATATGATGCTATAAAACTTCAACACCAGCTATCCAATATAATAACATAATTATGGTAGCTCAGCAATATATCACATAGCATCAAAATACCTCTCCATGCAGCAATTAGCCTAATTACTTATATTTGTTTATGTTTAGCATAATTTGGGTTTGATAATGTTTTAGCCTTTTGACTTTGGACTAACCATGACCATACTTCTAGCCCATGGTGGGGCATCAACAATACCACATTTCTGGCCTATAGCAGAGCATCAATACAATGATATTTTTGATCTGGGGCAGGACATCAACAAGTACCTTTTTTCAGCCCATGCTGGGCATTGATGGTACCATATTTTCGGTTTATGGTAGGGCATCAATGAGCTCTATTTTTTTAGCCCAAGGTAGGGAATCAACAACATGGCTAGTCTAGAATATCATAACCAATTGTTCGCTTATATAATTTTTTTTATACTTGTTAAGTAAATAAAGTGATATTCTTTGTTAAATTTGATGTGCACGAGGATCAAAATGCTACATATATACATAAAGAAGTATACATCTTCAACAGATAATCATGCAATGAGTGGTTATTATATTCCAAGCTAAGCTAAAATCATTGATGCACGAAAATAGTATATATACAGTTGATCAATGTCTAGCGATTCTTACCTTCATTGGTGATAGATTCAAAAATAGTGTGTACTGATCCACTTCTGATCTAAGAAGGCATAGAGCACTCTGCTTAGAATCTTCTTGCCTAGGTGATTGCTCACCTATAGAGTTAGGTCTCATTATCAAAATAATCATAACGATCATGGTCGATAGTCGCACATAGAAATGGCAACCCATCAAGTATGGATCAGGTCGACCAATACACATATTTGCTCCGGAATTAAAAATCTCATACCCATATCCGCTTTGTATCCATTTTGGGTTGAGTCAGATCAGGTTGGGTCAAGTAGTGGTGTGGATCGGGTAGATAAGATAGTTTGCATCGAGTTGGGTAGATAAGATAGTTTGTATCGAATTGGGTAAGAAATTCATCATGCAAATGTTACATAATAATTGTAACTTTGAAAGGAGAGATTTAGATTATGGTTATATGGGGTTGGGTTTGAGATGGGGCATACCATTATTCCTGAACCTACTTCGGATATTTTATCTAGAACTCATCCGTTTCAGATTTTAATTAGATTAGATAAAACTCGCCCCGCTCCATTAGAATCAGATCGGATCGGGTACTCGATGGGTTAGTTACAATTGCCATCCCTAGTTGCACAATGCCGGTTTGGGATCCCTCCTAGAATCGATCGGTTTCATATAGATGTCTGGATCTTCCATTGGCCCCCTAAAGTATGTAGAGAGAGAAAGAATGGTGAAGAGAGAGAAAGAGAGAAGAGAGAGCAAGAGAGAGAAGAGATCAAACAGGGGAGTGTGGGTTGGGCTTGATCCAGATGGAGGAAGCTCGGGTGGCTAGTGGTGGTGGGAAGTGTTTGCTTGAGGTCCCTTCTATGACGGAGATGGTGACAGCATCAAGGGCCATAGTGGTTGGTGGCAGCGTCAAGGTGAAGAAAACTGGCGATAGGTTGGCTTAAACCTAGGAATGGAAGCTGCTTGGCCTGTTGACTAGCGATGGGTCTTTTCCTATGATCATAGGGGTGGTTGAGAGCTTGACCAGAGCCTTGGCAAGAACCTTAGCCTCAACTCACGCCAAAGTTGGCGGAATAGAAGAGATTATAGCTGGAAGAAGGGAGAAGAATCACAAAGCAGGGGCGATCCTTATCAACCTAATCTGATGACTTATTGGTGCTATTCAAGGTGATGATAGCAGCCATAGGCCAGAAAAGAGACAAGGGGTACGATGGGGGCTTGGTGAGGTCTTTTGATAGGAATCCAAGGAAATCTTGGCCAAGGAACTTGCAATCGGCAGCAATTTGGAGGGAATCTTGATGGTGGGGTATGAAAGAAGAAAAAGGCATATATATTTACAAAAAAGACCTAGGGCTTAGTTTGATTCTGCGGCCTTAGGCTTCCTTTGACGGAGAGAGTCAAAAGAGGAGATGGACTACCATCAGGAGTTTGCCTCCTCGCCGCACGTGCAAGGCATGTACGAGGGGCTGATCCAAGCCCTTTATCAATTGGTCCAACCTGGTTGAAAATTGGGTTCTTACAGCTCATGCTGGTTTGGAATAGAGGGAGAGGGAGAGGGAGGAATGCAGGGAGGAAGGGAGGGAGAGGGAGAGCTTGAAAAGAGGAAGAGAGGGCTCAGAAGCCCCTCCTGTTTCATTTTGAAACAAGGAATCATATTTATTTTTAGCCGATTTTGAATTGAAATTGGCAATAGTTTGTTGACTTTGCTACAGTGAAGCAAGCAAACCATTTGCCGACTTCAACTCAAAAAATTCAAAAAAAGAAAAATTAATGGTTCGATCCAGCATGCATGGTACGAACAGTGCCGGTTGTCAACTGGTACAGGTCTCCATAGCGGTTCAGCAAACCTTGGTTCCATCTATATGGGGTATTGGCTTTTGGAGGATGTTGTGATTCATCAAAGTATGAGACTAGAACATGGCAACTTTGGGCATGAGAGCAGTTGGCCTAAGTACCTTAATACTGCATGCAGCGAGCTTGAAGCAACAGTTCAATATCACATTAGTCTTTGTAAACGCCTACAAGAAAAGGAAAGGGAAAGCTTGTTTTAAGGAACATCATTCATCTTTGATGCAAAAAATAATGCCAGAACTAGACTTATGTTACAAGTTTATTAGTAGAAACCAAGAGGATCAAAAAATACTCAATCATCAAAAATATCTTGTCAGATTAATTTCTGATATTATATGTCTACTTAACAGTGAAAGGCTGGAACATGAAGACAATTTGTATAATCAAAGTGGAGTTGGTTGGGTTAGAGATGATCTGTTATGCTGTATGCTTGCCATATGACTTTGAAAGCAAAGAGAGGCTTTCACCAGATTACATCTGGCTTTTGATATTCTTTGAGTCTGAATGCTATGGTGGTGTGATAAAAATAGGAAGAATAGTTTAGAAAAGAATGCATTAGAGGGTGCCTAGATGCACTAGTGGAGGATAACATGGAAAATAGTGTAGATGTTATGGTTTTGTTCATTGAAGTTACTAGGTGTGCCAGGTGAAATTATGATCTTGCTATCTGTTGAAAAGTAAAAGAAGAGGCAAGGAAGTCTGATTGTAGCCTCCAAGATACTGTGACTTAAAATTGAAAAAGCTTGGTTTAGTATATGATGCAATTTTAATCATGATAGTGGTGATAAAGGATTTGCTAGGCTCACGACAAGTACATGGTCTGAGGTTTTGGTTATGTTGATGGTCGAAAGTAGGATGCTCAGGTTTTAGTCTCCTAAAAATACATGTTATATTTTTGTTATTAACTTTTTTGCATGAACATCACGAAAAGAGGAACCTCAGTTTCTATATCGTATTTTATTTAGATTGTAGACGAAAAAAATGCTTCTGGTTGATAGGCATGCAGAAGTTGCATTAGTTTCTAAGGTTTTATAACTTGGGAAAAAAATGTAAGACCTGAAATGGTAGTTCATATTTTGGGCATATCCAACCAAAACATTACTCTGAAATTGTTATTTTTATGTTTTTTTGTCTTGCTTTGATATGTTGTGAACAGAACCAATATGACCTTGGTTGAAACACATGATTCTGGGCAAAACACCTGACTTTCATCATAGAGGAATAGAATAGCATTCTGTATGGAGAATGTATATTCATTTCCAAAGATCATCCCTGTTAAACATTGCCAAAACTATCAACTACCTATTGAAATCTAAGTGGTCTTAGTGTCAACTGTTTAATACTTTATGTCTTGCATATTGTTTAACTGGATTTTTCATATTTATATCATTTATTGATATATTATAAGTAGATATATGATAAGTATGATATCCTCACTGCCGGTTCATTTGGTCCAAACAGAACTTTCTGTCTTATTCTCTATATATATGACTCCTTAGCAAAATTTCTTGTTTTTAAAAGAATAGTTATGACTTTATGCACTGATGCCTTGTCGGATTTAGTGGGATTGTTTTAGATTGTTTTGTCTTTGGAGGCTGCCTTTTTTGAGAGCATTGTGGAAGGACAGTAAACATTGATGATTCATGCACAGTCATGAGCATATTTACTTATTGTTCAGGTTTGCCTTCAGATATTCATGTCATGCAGCTTGTGCGTGTGGTATTGTTTCAACTTGTTCTGTGTGCTTTTGCTTTTTTCATTTTGTCACATGATCTGATTTATATTATACTATTCTGGAAACCATCAGCACTAAACAATATCAGATTCATGTTTGGCAATCATTTTCCTTTTGGTAGAATGTAATTTATCACATCATTAAAATTGATGCACAAAGCAAATTAATCCCTGAATATGTTTGTGCCCTTAATGGGCTTGGTCTAGTTATTCAATTTTATGTGGAAGATCCTTTATCCACACAAAATCATTAGTTCAGGAACTTTGTCACTCCATTGATGTTACCAGGTTTCATAGTCATGTATCCCTGATCGGTGATGCTTATGGCAGTGGTTGTGCATTCTGTTACCACGCTACTGGTTCAAGTTGTGGCATGGCTTATGAGGAAATGGTGCCGTACTAAAAACATAATCCATATCTATTTTATAATTAGGCTCTTTCTTGCATACAGCCAAAATTCAACTTGTATCCTTCAATTTTTTTTTATCCTAAGATCTTCCTCATCAATGTTTCAGAAATTCTCCTACCCTCAAATATAATGAAAATGTTCCCTTTGTTTCTAAAACTAAATGAGACTTTTCCTGGATGTTGATTGTGAATATAACAATGTTTTGCCTTGTATAGGTTATGAACTTGTTATTAAAACATTGACTATTGAACTGTGCCATAAAATTTTATTTGACTTGCTTGTAGGAAGCACCTGCTGTCATTGAGTCCTACTATAACAAGAGAATAGTCGGCTGCCCTGGTGGTGAAGGTGGTAAGTTACTTCTGTCACACTTAATGACAAACTAATTCTTTTGTCTGTCATGGAACCATTGTTCATGTGAGATTTCTATCATCTGTTGTATTTTCATTGAGCTGGTTTATCATCTTTCAATTTCCCCAAGAAAAGAAATATAAGGAAAATAATGTTTATCTTTTATGGAGAAAGGAAACTGACAGGGAAAAAAGTCCTACCATAAGTTGCCACCAGTTGACCATGTTTGATGTCAGTTGTCCATGTGACTTCAAATTCTTGATGTGTTTGCAGAGGATGAGCATGATGTTGTCTGGTTCTGGCTGGAGAAAGACAAACCACATGAGTGCCCCGTGTGCTCTCAATACTTTGTGGTAATTGAGATGGCTTGTAAAATTCTGTGTACTTCTAAACAGGATTCATTAGAAGTATTCTACAGATTTGGCTGCTTTCATGTCTAGGAGTAAGAGTTCCTGATTAATTTCATGCCATTTTGCAGCTGGAGGTGATTGGTGAGGGAGGGGACCCAGAAGCCCACAGTGATGATGAACATCACTAGGGATAGGACTTCTGGAAATGGAAGTATTTGGTGGGACGGATGGTTTCCGTTATTCCGTGTATCTTCGGAGAGCTTTAGGTTATTCTGTTCGATCAATATTCCTTGTCTGTGAATCTGAAGGCGTTTCCTGTTGGGTGTTTTGCTTGCATGGTGTAATGGCCATCTATGTGACCTTTGAATTATTTTAGGCCTTTTGATGCATTGTCGAATAATCTAAGGCCACTTAAGTTTTGTTCTTTCCTTTACTTCTAGAAAATCATAAAGGGTTTCACCTGTGGTGCTGGTATGCACGCACTTTCATCTATAGTTCTTTATATTTGAGTTATCAATTTGTGGGAAATCTTTGTTCTTAGTAGCGACATATGAAGAAAATTGCTCGGGTAGGGCTGCAATTTGCTTTCTCTATTTACGAGTGGCTGGATCTGTTTGGTATGACCAAAAGGCTCCACGAACGTTGTGGTTATAATACTTTTATCTATCAAATATATTCGAATAATGGTTGGTTTGTGTTGCTGACCAAATCTAGCATTCGGATTGGGTATGGGACCGTCATTTTTTAGAATAATTTTTAAAAAATATATAAAATTTATTATAATTTTAAAATATTATGAATATTATTGATCTCAATTTATAATAAATATTTTTATATTAATAAATATTAATTTTAATTTATAAAATTCGATCATCTAACAATAATTAATAATGCTCTATTTAATCGATTTTTTCAAATCGAGATCCCAATAGATCCTGTAATTCAAGAAGAGAAGTGGTGAGCTTTACAGTTCAATAAAAATTTTTAACACTCATATCAATATAATAATATTATTTAAAAATAATATATAAATAATATTAAAAAAATAAAAATTATAAAATTTCATGTCAAGTATTCAATATAATTCAATACCAATATATGTAAAAACGTGTATTATATATCATCATATATTCATCTTTTTTAAAAATAATATATCGCATATATGTAATTAAATAAAATTTTTTTCTATTTAATTATGATTTCATGTTTTATCATCCATGTCTCATTAACTTGATCCGGTTCAATCAATAATTAACTTTAGGATTTTGGATTAATCATGGTTACGCTTCAGCACGTGACTGGCAATCCATAGTAACTGTATTTCAATCTGCGGTGGCAAACCATACTAACCGTGCTCCAGCACATGGTAGCAATCTCAGAATATCTGCGATTTAATCCATGGTAGCAAATCATACTACATGTGCTCCAGCCCGCGATCTCAATCTCAAAATATCTACGATCTAGTCTGCGGTGGCAAACTCAGAATATCCGCGATTTTGTCCACGGTGGCAACCTCAAGTACCACATTCTTGCTCATGATGGGATTAATCTCACTTGAGCTGGTTAGTCCAAATACCCCTTTCTTGATCATTAATTTCTCAATCAGGTCAAAAAAAATATTGTATCATCTTATGTTCTTTTTCAAAATTCTATATAGTTGGTATCATATCCCAAATCATCCAAAAAGTCATTAATAAAAATATATAATACTAAAAGTAAAAGTAGTCATATGGACAATCACATATCCATAAAAAATAGTCTCGAGAAATCAAAACCATGCAATACAAAAATAAACATATATATATATATATGTTTGTGTATAAGAATCATTTTCTCTATCGATGATTGATTTAAATACAGTAATTGATGAACTTCTCGATCTATGAATTTAGAAATAAAGTATTCCACTCGATATCTTGTGCAATCAGTCGTACCTCTACATAATCAGGCTTAAACATAAAAATCATAGATAATTAGAGATGGTGAAAAATTATAGTAAACGATCATAATATCATAAATTCAGGATCCCTCCTAGGATCAACCAAGATCTGTATTTATCTAAGTATCTGGACCCTTTACTAGCCCATATGATTTTTAGAGAGAGAAAATTCATGAAGAAAAAGGATAAGTTTAGGGAGAGAAAATTTTAAATAGAGAAAATAGAGAGAAAAATTTATAAAGAGAGTGAAGAGAGAAGGTATAGAGAGGAGAGAGAAAACTCTTCTTTTTCTTTTCTTTTTCTCTTTTTTCATGGTTTTCTTCTTTCTTCTTCATTGAAAATAGGAGAGGGGAAAAGGAAAACTTTGAGGTTGGCCACTTTCCTTGGTGGCGATCATGACCTGCAAAAACCTCTCGGCATCGATGGCGGCGGCTCTAGCCCATGATAGTTCGAGTGCAGTCACATCCGACGACGGCAGCCTGCTCAGTGGAAGGAAAGAAGAAGAAAATAGGGCAGGCCCATCCTCCAAAAATCTAGTGAATTGTCGATCAATAACAGGTGATAAGGAAGCCTAGGGACCGAGGAAAGGAAGAGAAGAGACTTTTAGAGGTTCTTACTTCATCACTAGTGAGAAATCGATGGTCGTTTGAGAAGGAACAATCAACAGAAATCAGGAGAATTTTATGGATTTTGCCAACATTTCATCGAGGACGGGGAGTGAGCTATCTAAGGGAAGAGGATGGCTTTTTTATAGATTGAATCTAGGGCTTCGATGAGCCTTAGAATCCTTCTCCTTGCCGAACTTGGGAGAGGAGACTGACTCCCATCAGGAGTCCTCTTCCGATTTCTATTTATTTTTTGTTCTTTTTTTTGCTTTAAGATTCATGCAAAAAAATTAGAAAAATCTAGATTCTTACATTCTCTCCCTTTAAAATAATTCCATCCTTGAAATTTAGCTTACTTGAGGTATAAACTTTAAAAGTATGCATTCATCATATCGTCCCCAAACACTCAAATAATCTACCTCTTAGAGTACTTGCTTCATAGGATCTCGACATAGAGAATAATACGATATCCCAAAGCTCGATCTTTTTGTATCATAATAGATATCAAATTCTCTTAATCTCTTTCAAAAGATACTAATATTTCAATCTCAAAATAAAATACATAATTCTTTGCCCATGAATTATATTGCTCTTGATTAACTCCATGTAGAAATCAGGTCTAGCCCAAACTACTCTAAATAGTTTAGAAGGTGACTTGAGCATCGAAAGCTCTCGATGATCTATAGCCTTCTTTCTTCCTTAAACCCTCATATGATTTCATGATTAAAACTTTTATCTTAGAGAAACCTCAAGACCTTACTACTATATGGAGTAACAATATTAAATCTTGAAAAATGAGATCTATGTCCAAACATTTTAGATTCGAGCCTAGCCAAAGACTTATCAATTTGTTAGCAATAAATGCTCAGATACCATTCTGTCACATCCTGAATTCAGCATCTAAGTCGGATATATGATGGTCGCACACTTTCTAAGGCAAATCCTAAAAAATATGTAAGGCCTATAAAATTTATTACAATCTCAAGATCTCGTGAACACTATTGATCTCAATTGATAACAAATATTTTTATATTAACAAATATCAATCTTGTATAATTTATAAAACTCGATTATCCAACAGTTATTGATGATGCTCTATTTAATTGATCTTTTTAAATCAGGATCCTAATTATAGCTAATTGCATGTATCCTGTAACTCTAAAAAAAAAAAGAGAAAGAAGAGGGGTGGTGAGCTTTATAGCCTAATAAAAATCTCTATATACTCATACCAATATAATAATATAATTTAAAAATAACATATGAATAATATCAAAAAAAAATCTAAGCTACAAAATCTCGTATCGAGTATCCACGGTAATTCAATACCAATATATGCAAAAATATGTATTATATATTATCATATATCTATCTTTTTCAGAAGTAATATACCGCATATATGTAATTAAGTAAAACCTCTTTTTACTTAATTATGGTTTCATATCTTATTTATGTCTTATTAACTTGATCTGATTCAATCAACAGTTATCTTTAGAATTTTGAATTAATCATGGTCATGCTCCAGTCCACAACTGGCAATGCATAATAACTACGCTCCAATCTACAGTGGTAAACCATACTAGCCGCGTTTCAGTTTGTAGTGGCAAATCATACTAGCCGTGCTTCAGCCCATGATGGCAATCTTGAAATATTCGTGATTGAGCCCGTGGAAACAAACTATATTAGCCGCACTCCAATCCGTAGTGGCAATCTCAGAATATCCATGATCCAATCGATGGTGGCAAATTCAAAATATCCACGATCCAGTCCGTGGTGGTAACCTCAAGTATCATGTTCTTGTCCGTAGTGGGGCTATTCTTAGTTTAGCATAGCTAGTCCAAATACCTCTTTCTTGATCATTAATTTCTCAATTAGGCTAGAAAAAATACTGTATCATCTTATATCCTTTTTAAAAATTCTCAATAGTTGGTATCACATCCCGAATTATCTGAAAAGTCATCAATAAAAATACGTAATACTAAAAGTAAAAGTAGTCATACCAACAACCACATATCCATCAAAAGTGGTCTCGAGGAATTAAAACCATATAATACAGAAGTAAACATATATACAGTTGTTTGTATACAAAAATCATTTTCTCTATCAGTAATTGACTTAAACATAGTAATCGGTAAACTTTTCGATCTTCGAACTTGAAAATAAAATATTCCGCTCGATACCTTGTGTAAACAGTCATGCCTCTACATAATCAAGATCAAATATAAAAATTATAGATAATTAGGAATGATAGAAAATTATAGTAAATGATCCTAATATCATAAATTCAGGACCCCTCCTAGGATCAATCAAGATCTAGATTTGTCTAAGTACCTAGACTCTCCACTGGCCCATAAAATTCTTAGAGAGAAAAAATCCATGAAAATAGAGGAGAAGTCTAGAGAGAGAAAGTGGAGAGAGAAAATAGAGAGAGGAGAGAGAAAACTCTTCCTTTTCTTTTCTTTTTTTTTTGGCTTTTTTCTTCTTCGTTGAAAATAGGGGAGAGAAAAAGGGAAAACTTTGAAGCCGGCCATCTCCCATGGTAGCAATCATAACCTATGAAAACCTCTCAGCATCGACAGTGGTGGCTCCAGCCCATGATAATTTGAGCACAACCATATTCGACGACGGTGGCCTACTCGACAGAAGAAAAAAAAGAAGAAAATAGAGCAGGCCCGTCCTCCAAAAATGATGAATCGTTGGTCAATAACAGGTGATAAGGAAGCCTAAGAACCAAGGAAGGAAAGAGAAGAGACTGATAAACACTTAAGTTAAGTCACTAGATGTTTTAAATATTATAATAATTGATGTTATTTTATTAAAATTTGATACTTTCCAGTCTATTTTACAGGTAATCAGGAGTTTGGACTCATACAACTCAAATTAGATTTAAATTAGTTCAGATTCGAGTGAGCCAGACAACCAGCTCAAGGGCTAATCAAATCCGAGTATGAACGCGACTTACTTATGAAGGGATCAGATGCAAGCTCTCAAGATTCAAGGGTCCAGATTAAAAGAGAACCTTTCATATGAATCCAAGTATGAATACGACTTAAAGATCAATGGATAAGAAGTAACTAATGAAGATCCAAGAAAGAATAATTCAAGGCGCCAACTCATCGATGCAAAATAGGAAGAAAATTAATGGAGCAAATAAGGAATATGATCCAAAGGTTAAGAAACCAAACCCTAAATCCAATAGTCCTTATTCATGGCGCCTCCTCTCCCTCTCCTCTATATAAGCCCGTGCCGCCCCCCTCTTGCCTAGGAAGCCTCACGCCCAAGAAGTCTAGAGGAGGTCCTAACCTTAGCAACTCCTCCTCTTCTTCCTTGCCGCCACCATACTCCATAAATCTCTTTGCCATATCCCAAAAAGACTAGGGGAGGTCCTAACCCTAGCATTCCTTCGTTCAAATCTAAGAGAGATCTTAATCCTAGTGTTGTTATCCTTCTTCGTCATTATCTCCATACTTTCATCTATCTTTCTTCCTTGAAGTTCCTAGATCAAGCCTTTCAGCCATCCTGCTGCTATCTGCACAGAGAAAGATGAAGAAATCAAAGAAGCACACCTACCATCGGAAGTAGCTAGAAGATTCAATTTGGAGTTAATTATCTTGTATTACACTTTTATCTTTTCTTTTATGTATGCTTTGTTAGATTAATAAAAAGTTTTTTTATTGTAATTTTCTTATCTTTTTATTAGTATCTCTCAATCTATTTTTTTTTTTATTTTTGAAATAATCAGACTTAAATCTTTGTGGATATATTTTTCCAACTTACCCTATCTACATAGTAGTAAGTAGGGTTAATTTCGGTATACTACAATACGTATTAGATTTTAGCACCGTTGTAGAAGATCTTGATGTATTTATTTTTAAAAAATAAAAATATAAAAATATAAAAAAAAATTATATTTTACTACTTTCTAGATCTTTATTTCTTGCTTTGATTGCTTTACTACCTTTCTAGTAAAATAATTTTTTATTTTTTATATAGATTTGACTTCTATCTATTTTAGACTTGTCTTTTATTTTAAAAATAATTTACTTCCTTTTTAATAGATTCTCTAGATATAAAAAAAATTAGCAAAGTATAAAAAGGAAAAAAAATATTTTTACCTTAAATAGTAGATTTGATTTCTTACTTTAATTATAGGATATCTAATTGCCTTATATTCCTAACTTAATTTAGTTTTTTTTTTAAGATTAGACTCTCTAGATCTTCTCACACCTAATTAACCTAAATTAAAACTTATCTCTTATTCATTCTTGCTTAAAGATAACATAATATAAAAAATAAATAAAGACACCATATAACACTTAACTAAAATAGAGAAATAAATTAAATCTTAAAAGCTTTTTACTTTTTTAGATATCCTTTCTTTTTGCATCGCATATTTTCATAAAATATCTTAAGGGCATAAACCATAAACAACATAAGGTGGAGATTTCATCATCCTCCCTTAGCCCATAAATCATTATCCTGCATTTGCATTAATCTAAATCTTTAATTTAAAATTAATTAGATATTGATCCTTAAGGAACTCAAGCTCATTAGGACAAGATATCCTAAGAGTTGGACTGGGTTAGAGTTAGTCAATTGACTAGTGTCTAAAGAAAGTGGTTAAGGGATCACACTTCGAAGAAAGATGATTACCTAATTAGGTTCATTATGAAAGCACGAGGAGCCTCCCACCAATTTTATATTTACCTATTTAGTTGGTTAATTTCAGACTTGGAGGGCTTGAAGGTGATCTTGACAGTTAGAAATTGTCTAGATTTAGGATAACCCTTAGCTATAATTTTGCATAACTTGATTGCTAAACATATAAATCTCTTCTTATCTATTTTTTAGATCTAGGACTTTCTAGGTTTCTCATCGTTAGAACTTCTTTCATCCTTTTCTTTTATTTATAATCTAGAAATATATATATATAAAAACTTAAATCAGTATTTGCTCTAAAGTATAATTGTAGGGTGTATGCTTGGGCACTGTTCACTACAACCTAAAAATTCAACCCCGAGATCCAGAAATTGAATGAACTTTTAGAGCTAACAGACCTAGAGCCATGGATTGTAACCAAGAATATGATCCACAAAGATAGTTGAAAGAGTACTTTACTCCTTTCGCATACAATACTCTCCCTACATACAAGTGCCTCCAGTAGCGGCCGTATAGTATGAGATCAAATCTAGCGTGATTCAGATGCTCCCATATGGACTTGCAAACGAGGACCCATACAACATCTAGACGAATTCTTAGAAATTTGTTCAACTGTTAAAATTCAGCATTTATCTGATGATGCTCTTAGGCTAAAATTATTTTCATTTTCATTGAAGGATAAAGCTAAATATTGCTGAACTCTTTGGACACCATAATGATTTCGACTTGAGACCAACTTTAGAGGAAATTCCTCAAAAAGCACTTTTTAATAGGAAAAACTAACCAAATCCAAAAAGCAATAACTAATTTTTTATAGATAGATGGAAAAATATTTTATGAGACTTGGGAGAGGCTGAAGGAATTGATTAGGAAGTGCCCCCACCATGCTGTACCCAAGTGGCAACTGATCTAGTGCTTGTATGATGGCCTATCAAAGAAATACCGATAAATGGTTGATGCCTTATATGGTGGGACCTTTATGCTGAAAAACGAGCATGAAGCCTGACAGCTATTTGAAACACTGAGTGAAAATTTACTGCACCATATGTCTACTGCCAGGAAAGACCCTCCTATGTCCAGACCTAAATGTGGTGGGATTTATGAAATAAAAAGTTCAATTGACATCCATAGCAAAGTGGATGAATTATCTCAAAGACTGGATCGATTACTACAAGTGGAACCCACCAATACCCCAGCCACACCTTTAAGAGATGTTTGTTCTATTTGTTCGAGTCCTGCACATACTATCTTTGATTGCAATTACACCCCAGTTCTTTGAGTTTATACATGAACAAGTAAATCAAACATAAACCCAGAATAATTTTAGATCAGATAATAACCCCTACTCAAGTACTTATAATCCAGACGAGAGAAATCACTCAAATTTTTTTTGAAAACCACAATCGGTGGTTAACCCGGCTACCCATAGACCCAATTTTCATGAGTCACAATATAGGAGCCTAGCCTACCCTCAGCACCAAAATGTTCCTCATCCTTTTCCTAGTAACCATAGTTCAGCCTTTGAGGAGAAAGTCTTAAAAGCCTTAGAGAGACAGAAAATCAACACCCAAATCCTCTACTTCCACACTGAATCGATAGCTAAACTAGAGATCTAAATAGGTCAATTAGCTACTGCCTTTAGTAGGAGGGAGGAGGAAAAACTGCTCAGTCAACCTGAGATTAATCCTAGAGGGCAATATATGGCTAAGAGTTTTAATGCCCATGAAATTTTTCTAGAACAGGCCAAATCTATCATGACTCTCAAGAATGAAAAGGTCATAGAACAATCGAGTGAAATCAAAAAGACTAAAACTAATAAGAAGTTGACTAAACCTGATCCATCGAAGGATAAGGAGGACTCTAAGATGAGGGATGAACCAACATCATTAGCACCATCTCAATTACCTAGAGCTGCATGTTCGAGTGCATTAGAATCCCCTGCCCCATTCAATAAGAAGAGAGAAAACTAGATAAAATGATAGAATTATTCAAACAAGTCCAAATTAATCTTCTCCTTTCGGATATAATCAAACAGGTCCCATCATATGCAAAATTTTTGAAGAAATTATGCATCTAAAAATATAAATCTTGATCACAACTCTTGAAGAAAGTATGCCTCATCGAACAGGCTAGTTATGTCTTCCAGCATGCTACCCCTCCAAAGTTAAAGATCCAGGTATCCCTATCATTTTCTGTATCTAGGGAACCTATATATTGAGAAAGCTCTATTAGTCTGGGGGCCAATATGAACTTTTTACCTAGTTCAGTGTATGGCCTTTTTAGATTTAGTGAGCTAAAACCCACTTTCATAATCTTATAATTAGTTGATAGATCAAGGCATCGCATGGGATGATCGAGGATATTTTAGTAAAGGTGGATGAGTTCTATTTTTCTATTGATTTTTTGATCTTAGATATGGAGCATTCTAACGATCCAAGATAGATTCTCATAATTTTAGGATGACTCTTCCTAGCTATAGCCAATGCATGTATTAATTGTAGGACAGAAGTCATGGATGTCTCATTTGAGAATAGAAAGTTGAGATTAAATATATTTCATACTCTCCAAGGACCACAAACCAATACTTGTTTCAAAGTAGATATGTTAAAAGAAGTGATAGAGGAAGCTACCCTAACCATCATTTCTCAAGATTCAATGTATACATGTTGGGACCCTTTTGGACTGGACAATTTTGACCTAGAGAGGTATATTGAAATTAACACATTATTAAAGCCATCTGATTTTAGCACCACTTCTCTATGGGTCGAGAAATATGAATCAATATCTACTCCAATAGCTCCCTTATTAGAATCACCATCTATCTTAGAATTGAAGTCACCTTCATTCACATCTGAATATGCATGTTTAGGACCAAATGATATCATCCCGATAATCAATGCATTGAACTCAATGCATAACCTAGAAACGTAATTCAGGAGCATTTTAGAAGAAGATATAGGAGACATTCTCAATGAACAAGGGACTGAGAAAGGGGTTGCAAACCATCTTCCTAAAATTGATAATAAAGAAATAATAAAATTTATCAATATTGGGGTTGCAAGCTATTTTTTTAAATTTGAAGGTGAAAGACCACCGAAATTTTTTAATCCAGTGTTTGATCCAGGATAAGTGAGAGAATCGTATAGTCTGACTAAAAACTTTAAACTTAGCGCTTGTTAGGAAGCAATCTAGCGTATGTATTTTTTTTAATTATCTAATTTTTTTATTTTATACAAATTTAATAAGAAAATAATTAACCAAGTCAGAGGGAGTACCATGTTCACGCCAGCTGGAGTCAAGAATACATCACGTCCAGCAATGAAGGATCTCTCACCCAACAATGAATGCACACATCGAACTCAGGTGGTATCCTTTCTTGTTATATTTTATTTTAGCATTGTTATGATTCTCTTCTTTTATAGGCGACAATAGAAATTAAGTTAGGAGGGAGAATAACTAATTTAATTAAGTTCTTGAGTATGGTTAGAAATAATTAATTGTGTATACCCAAATTTTATCTCGATTTAGAGTTAATCAAGCATCCAAATTAATAAGTGATTAATGGTCTAGATAATTTTAGAGATATTAAGGAGAAAATTATTAAGGATACCTAATAAATGGTAGGATTTAGATTAAAATAAATTTTGAAATAATTTTAGAACCCTCTTCTTATCTATCTCGATGAAGAATCTACTTTATGAAGATATTGATGGAAAGGTTGAAGTATGCTAAAAGTCGTCCATAGAATCTAACTTCAGCAAAAGAAATAAGATATATTTTTAGCATTATCTCACTGAGTAACCAGACCTCTTCGTCTAAGTAAGCATTGTGGTTTGTGTCAAAAAATGGGGATGCAAAGATCTATTATAGAGTCAGTCTCACATCGTAGTTTTTTTTGACTCGAGTCAATAAGTCTGAGAGATGTTTTACACCTAATACCCTAAAGTCAACTGGTTTAAAAATTATTAGCTGAAATCTTGCTACAAAGGTCAATTAGAGAGCTTACGAGATTAAGGCATTGCACTATTAGACTCTTGTACAAAAAAAAAAAGAACATAAGGAGACTAAATTGTAAAAAGACAATAAACCTAGCCCACTTAAGCTAGAAGACTTGAAGAGTAGAGTAGGGAGTAGGCGAAAGATGAGCTCCAAAAATTTTTATGGCTAATATTAAACCACTAACTGGATCGAATTGATAATCCAATGAAGTATCTTTTTAATGGTCTGGCCGAATATTAGCTACCTTTAGGAATGCCTAGAGTAACTTTTAATTCAAAGATGAGTTGGTACATGTTATGGATCTATCTATTTTACTTGAGGACGAGCAAAAGCTAAATTGAGAGGTATAATAAATACCTAAGTTAAGTTACTAAAGATATTAAATATTATAATTATTGATGTTATTTTATTAAAATTTGATGTTCTCTAATCTATTTTACAGATAATCAAGAGTTTGGGCTCATACAACTCAAATTAGATTTAAATTGGCTCAGATTTGAGTGAACCAGACAACCAGCTCATGGACTAATCAAATCCGAGTGTGAATGCGACTTACTTATAAAGGGATCAGATGCAAGCTCTCAAGATTCAAGAGTCCAGATTAGCAGATAATCTTTCACATAGATCCAAGTGTGAATATGACTTAAAGATCAATGGATGAGAAGCAACTAATGAAGATCCAACGAAGATTAATTCAAGGCGCCAACTCATGGATGCAAAATAGGAAGAAAATCAATAGAGCAAATAAGGGATATGATTTAAAGGCTAAGAAATCAAACCCTAGATCCAATGGTCCTTATTCATGGTGCCTCTTCTCCCTCTTTTCTATATAAGCCCATGCCGCCCCCCTCTTGCTTAGGAAGAATCACACCCAAGAAGTCTAAAGGAGGTCCTAACCCTAGCAACCCCTCCTCCTCTTCCTTGTCACCACCATACTCCTCTATAGATCATTTTGCCATATCCCAAAAAGACTAGGGGAGGTCCTAAACCTAGCATTTCTTCCATCAAATTTAGGAGAGGTCTTAATCCTAGTGCCGCTATCCTTCTTCTCCATTATCTCCATATTTTCATCTATCTTTCTTCTTTAAAATTTTTAGATCGTCTTTCAGCTATTCTGTCGTTGTCTGCACGAAAGAAGATGAAGAATTCAAGAAAGCACACCTACCATCGGACATAGCTAGAAGATTCAATTTGGAGTTAATTATCTTATATCATATTTTTATCTTTTTTTAAGTATGCTTTATTAGATTAATAAAAAAAATTATTATAATTTTTTATCTCTTTATTAATTTTTTTTAATTTATTTTTTTTTTATTTTTAAAATAATTTAACTTAGATCTCTGCGGAAACGATCCCGACTCACTCTATCTACATAGTAGTGAGTAGGATTAATTTCAGTGTGCTACGACATGCATTTAAAATCTGATGCATATCATAGCGCATAGAAATTAACTCTACTTACTACTACATAGATAGAGTGAGTCAGGATCGTATTCATAGGGATCTAAGTCTGATTATTTCAAAAATAAAATAAAAAAAATAATTTAAGAGAAACTAATAAAAATATAAGTGAATTGCAATAAAAAAAAATTATTAATCTAATAAAGCATACATAAAATAAAAGATAAAAGTATGATGCAAGATAATTAACTTCAAATTGAATCTTCTAGCTGTGCTCGATGATAGGTGTGCTTCCTTGAATCTTTCATCTTCCTCCATACAGACAACGGTAAGATGATTGGAAGGCTTGGTCTAGAAACTTCAAGAAAGAAAGATAGATGGAAGTATGAAGATAATGGAGAAGAAGAATAGCAGTACTAAGATTATGACCTCTCCTAGATTTAGTGAAAAGAATGCTAGGGTTAGGACCTCCCCTAGTCTTTTTGGGATATGGCAAAGGAATTTATGGAGGAGCATTGTGGCGGCAAGGAAGAGGAGGGATTGCTAAGGTTAGGACCTTCCTTAGACTTCTTGGGTGTGCGATTTCCTAAGTAAGAGGGGGGCGGCATGGGCTTATATAGAGGAGAGGGAGAAGAGGCGTCATGAATAATGACCATTGGATTTAGGGTTTGATTTCTTAGCTCTTAGAT